>NC_057801.1:314145912-314336213 GCF_018294505.1 Triticum aestivum
GGAGGGCCAGGCGAGCTCCGATTCGCCGGGGCGCGGCGGCGGACGCGTCCGGTCCGATCCGGACGTGTCCGGCGGCGCGGGTTTCGCTAGGGTTTCGCCCGGAAATTCGGAGGGGAAGGCATATTTATAGGTAAAGGGAGCTAGGAGTGTCCAAATGAGGTGTAGTTTTCGCCCACACGATCGTGATCCAACGGCGGAGAGCATGGGAGTGGCTTAGATGGGTTATTGGTATGTTTTGGATGGGTGTTGGGCTGCAACTTAAAAGAGGCCTTTGCGGATACGCGGATAACCGTTGGAGTACCAAACGAGCTCCAAATGACCCGAAACTTGACAGGTGGTCTACCGGTGCTATACCAGGGCCACTTGGCAAGGCTCGGTCCATTCCGAGAACGTTCAACACCCGCACACGAAAATAGACAAGAGGGGTGCGCCGGTGCATGTGGGAGTGTCGGATTGCGAAACGGACAACGGGGAAAATGCTCGGATGCATGAGACGAAAATGTATGCAAAATGAAATGCGCATGATGACATGATATGATATGCATGACATGAATAAAATGCAAAACAAAAGACAAAACCCAACCACAGAGGGAATATCATATCACATAGCCGAAAATGGCAAGAGTTGGAGTTACAAAGATGGAAAGTTACATCCGGGGTGTTACAACGAGCATCGAGCCCTTGTGTGCGAGGTGGTTGAAAGGATTCAGTCTGCCGAGAGTGGGCTGAACGCGTCCTGCCTTAGTCTTATAAAGGCTTTTTAGGTATCTCTCCTAGGAAACCCTTAAGGAATTGTCATAATATAAGTAGTAGCCCCTGATACACTGTCCGGCGAAGGAGACAGAGCCGGGCAGGGGATCAAACCCCCTGCCTTCACAGGAGCCTATGTAAATGACATATACCCTTTGGTGTGAAAACAGGCATCCGCAGAGATGACGTCCGCTTTCAATGCGGAAGTGTCCGAGCTGAAGCAGAACCTTGCACGGTCCGAGGAAGAACTCGGCCGTGTGAGGAAACAACTGGAAGACAAGCAAGGTATGTTGAAAAAATTTGTCTTGGCGTTCGCACGAACGAATGGTTGTGCAGAATAAAAAGTTATAGTATTGTGTGCTCTAGGAGCGTATGCCGAATATGAGGCACTAAAGAAAGCTTTGGCTGATGCCAACAAGAAGGCTGAGGCCGAACAGGCGCTTCGTGAAAAACACGAGGCCAGGGTTATCACCGCTGAGCGGGAGCTCCAGGAAGCTATGAAGAAAACCGAGGGCTTGGAGTAGAGTCTAAAAGGGAAAGAATCCGAGCTCGCCCAAGCTCTCGAGGATGCGGAAGGTGCTCGGGAAGAAGCCCGAGGTGCTGCGCGGGACATTCAGGAGGTCCGAAAAGTGGAGGCTGGTAAGGCCTTCTGTATTCTTAGCTTCGTGTATGTTAGAATGTGAAGAATCCAAGCGGCAGGCTGAATTCTTATCTTTCCAGGGGCTTTTGTGGATCTTCCTCGCAGTATATCAGATGTTGCTCAATTCTATCGCACCGAGGCGAAGAAGACTCCGGAGAGGGATTTCTGGTCGCAGTATCTGGCGCCGAACTATCCGGTGCCATTTATCAATCAGATGAAACAGCTGATCGAACTGCACCAGGCGGCTGAACTAGCCATGAAGGACTTAGTTGTCCAGCTGTGGCCCGCGGATCCAATTCCAAGCAGCTACTTCGCACTCGTCAAGTGGATCGTGGGCGCCAGTCCTCGGCTAGATGCTATCAAGCGATCAGTCTGCATAGAAGGCGCGCGTATGGCGTTTGCCCATGCGAAAGTGCATTGGGGGAGGCTTGACGCAGAAAAGCTGATCACTGAGGGGCCACCGGAGGGTAAGGAACACCGCAAGCCCGAGCTGTATTATGAAGGTGTGATGAAAGGGGCCCGCCTTGTGGCAGACAAGTGTACTAAAGACATCATATTTCCCTCAGGGCATCTGTGCCACTTGTTGTAATATGGGATAATGGCATGTTTGTTATATATTGCCGGTATTGTTTGAACATATGTTCTTCCCGTGCGGCTGTTTATTGTATGCAAATTCTGGGAGTCGGCCAGTCGTCGGCTTCTACCCCCTCGTAAAAAGGATACGGGGGTGTTCGTGATATATCTGAACGCTCTTTATCCCATAGTTGGGTCCTTTTAAGGAGGTGTATCTTTCCGCGAACCAGGCAATCGGACCATAGGGCTTTATTACTCTCACTTAGCCATAGGAATTTGAGTATGGTTGGCGCAGTCCCTAGTGTTCGGAAGGCCGAACTAGGGGCTCTATTGGTGCCTGATCAGAAGACCGATCCGTCGCACTTAGCATTTATGATGGCGTTATGCGGAATAAATCTTTAGGGATTTTATGACCTCTCGAACAGCGGACCGGCTCTTGCTTCATCATGACAGTCAGTTTTCGGCTTTGTCTACTAAGGTGCTCGTCCAGCTGAACCAGGACACGACCGCAGTAGTTCTCCCAGCGCTACCTTAGCCAATAGAACAGAACATAAGGTACCAAAACATGGGAGCCGGGCAAACCCAACCAATGACCCAAGACATAATTCGGAGCAAATGCAATAGTGCTATAAGTTCGGGGTGCCGAACGACCGAAAAGGTGGTCGGACTTGCTTGCCATACTGTGGAGCCCCTGGTGCAACCAGGCGAACGTGGAGCGTGGCTTTCATTTTCGGCAAAGAGGCGTTGGCGACAAATGACAACCGGTAATTGCTATTTACGCATTGTAGTAGAATTTTATGTCTATGCATATTAGTATGATGTATGGAAAGAGGTGTTGTTTGACAGAACCTGTTACGGTCGGACTGGAGGGCGCTGTGAGTGGGTCGAGAATGAATCCGAACTGCCTTCTCCCTGCATGTTCCTTCCTTCGTGTGTACGGGATAATTCCATGCCGCCAATTCTGGTCTGCGTCAATTGTTAGTTTGCAAATGCGAAATGCTTGAAGACAGCTAGGTGTCCTCTTGTTGTTGCTCCCAGGGTCCCTAATCGGGTCCTGGTGTGCCTAGTCGTTAGACCGGGAGGTAGTACGGACTCCGCAGTGGATGTCCGGATGTTTGGCCTGGATAATTTACCACATAGAATCTAGTTGACGTGGTTTTTCCCTTTAGCATACGGTAAGCTATCGTATGGGAAGGTGCCGAGGATTTATTCTTTAGCGTAGCATTTTTGGATGGTCCGAAGGCAACCATTTAGAGTGGTGGGACAACAGAACTTGGCCTTTGCGCCTTACATCTTTTAGGAGATGTTTTCTGTGGCATCATACCCTTGTGGGCTTTGTGTGTTATGGAGCCTACGGATTACTAGGTCTAGAGGCACTGCAATTAACTTGTCGTGGTTTAGGTGGTCCTGGGTGGTCGGCCGTACTGTTACACTCTGAGGGGGGGGGGGTCTTGACGAGGCCTCTCCTTTATTGCTTCCGGCGTGCAACCAGCCGCTTTGTTTTGAGAATCCTGCATTCTCTATTGGTATGCTTTGCTGTCCTTCTCGGGGTACCGTGAATTTCACACGGCTGATCCAGCGTGTATCTTCGGTCGAGTAGGCTTGTGCTGCTCTTTGCCTGTTTGCGGACTGAGCGTTGCTGGACTTGGCATCAGCTTCCTTGTCTTGATGTTTATGACATTTATGCCGATGTCTGAGGGTGCCTCTTCGTATCTGCTGCTTGCCGCCTTGGACCGTAGTGATGCATGGGCGTCTGTGTGCGTGCCTGTGGTTTTCCTGCCCGAGTTGAGGTAGCTAGTTGTGCCGTGTGTGCCCTTTATTGGGGCTCTCGAGTTCGTATTTTTTGGCGGCCAGTATCTTGGTCCACCTATCCTCTAGCGCATCTTGGTCAGCTGTGAGCTACTCTTGTTTCCTTTGCAGGCTCCTTGCTGTACCCATGAGCCGTCGCTTGAAGCGAACTTGTTCCACTGGGTCCTCTGGTACGCCGAATTTGTCGTTGCCGAGGCTTGCCTTGTCGTTGGAGGGGGGGTGTGATTGTCCCTCTCCCAACATTCCGTCATCATTGGTCCGGCCTGCTTAAGTGTAGGCTGACTCGGGTTGTATTCCTTTTTGTCACCATCCGGACTGCTCTCGTTTCCGGGGCCGTTTTGGGTGTGGCGGGGTTTGGAGTGGTGCCGATAACGCACATGTTTTGCCTTTCATCCTGAGGGGTTGTCCTCCATTGCCTGGCCGCCACTGGTTTCCGTTGGGGTGTCCACATATATATATTGTATGACGAGGTGGCCGCCCACTTCCCTGTATGCTGTGGTTCCTGTAGTCCTCCTGCATCGTCGTCCATACCGTCGATGTCTTCGGAGTCGAAGTCAAGCACGTCGGTTAGATCATCGATCGTGGCAATGAAGTGGGTGGTGGGTGGGCGACGAATTCCGTCGTTATCTACTTCCCACTCGAGCCGGATATAGTTCGGCCCGGAATCTCCTGACAAGGAGAGAGACTTCAATAAGTCCAGCATGTCGTCGAACGGCGAATGCTGAAAGACGTCTGCCGCGGTGAACTCCATCACCGGAGCCCAACCAGGACCGGCGGGCTCAGGGGCGCGCGGACTGGAACCTGCATCCGGATATGAATCTGGGGGTCCGGAGTCACAGGTTCCCTTAGAGGTGAGACCTGTGGTCGGCTCCGTCGCCGATGAAGGTACATCCTGCTGGGCGGGGTCCAGCCCTCCGTCCTTAGGTGAAGCAACCTGTCCCGAATTTATATCCGAGGCTTCTGCTGGGACGATATCCTGAGCAACGTCTGACAGCAGGTCTAAGCCGTGCTCATCGCGACTGTTCGGCGCTTCTGGCGCTGGCCCGAGTCTGTCGAAGATCAAGTCTCCGCGGATATCCGTCGTACAGTTTAGGTTTCTGAACCTTATTTGATGGCCGGGTCATAGCTATCGATCTGCTCCAAGTGGCCAAGCGAATTGGCCCGCAGCGCGAAGCCTCCGAACACGAAGATCTGTCCGGGGAGGAAAGCCTCACCCTAGACAACGTCTTTAATGACGATTGAATTACCATCGAGCCTGACAGCGACGCCACAGAGGAACTCCCAATGAAAGCACCAATGTCGGTGTCAAAACCGGCGGATCTCGGGTAGGGGGTCCTGATCTGTGCGTCAAGGCTGATGGTAACAAGAAGTAAGGGACACAGATGTTTACCCAGGTTCGGGCCCTCTCGATGGAGGTAAAACCCTACTTCTTGCTTGATTAATATTGAAGATATGGGTAGTACAAGAGTAGATCTACCATGAGATCATAGATTCTAAACCCTAGGAGCTAGCCTATGATGGTATGAATGTAATTGTGATCGGCCTTCTAAGGACCAATCTCTCTGGTTTATATAGATACCGGAGAGGGCTAGGGTTTACATGGAGTCGGTTACAACCAAGGAAATATAATATCCGGATCGCCAAGCTTGCCTTCCACGCCAAGGAAAGTCCCATCCGGACATGGGCCGAAGTCTTGAGTCTTGCATCTTCACGCTTCAATAGTCCGGACGTTGTACATAGTCCGGCTGTCCGGATACCCCCTATTCCAGGACTCCCTCAGGGGGCTGCCCGCACAAAAAGGATCCATTGTTCGGCTGGATCCTATTTACACTCAAGAAATTGAATTTTCACGGTTCATTAAGTTTAACCGACTTTACGCACGGCCACACAAGATTCTTTCACCTGGGTTTTTCTTTCTCTTTACAGATGACCATCGTGCTATACCCTTCCAGGATACGGCACAACGGAGACAAAGGCGCAGACGTGCAGCATGGCCCCGTTCCAAGGTTTCTTTTTAGATTAAGACCCTGTGTAAACCTTTTTTATCGTCTCTTGTTGGCTCACACCCTCCTGGTACTTAAAATAACCAAGAGGTATACTGGTGTTATTGGCAAGCTTATGATTCGCCGATCTAAAATAGACGTTACAAGGGCAACAACCAATGTGTTTTTAGGAATTTATGCCCCCATCACAGCCGCTCTTTCGTCACGCCGGATTAATGCTCGTACCTGGAAATTCAGGGATCATTATCGAGGGCAGTACTCAGCCTAGTATATGTTGTAAAGTCCGAATACCTTTGGGAGTGTTCGGCGTCACGAGTTTGGCCTTATATGCATCAACTCCAAATCATGTCTTTGGTCAATAGTTGGGTTTGCCCAGCTCCCGTGTTTCGCTACCTTACGTTCCGCTCTATCGGCTAAGGTGGCACCGGGAGAACTACTGCGATTGAGCCCTGGTTCATCTGGATGAGCACCTCAGTAGAGAAAGTCGAAAACTGACTGTCATGATAAAGCGAGAGACTGGTCAACCACTCGATGACCCAGCGGAATCTTTGCGATTCCTCCGCATTAGCGAAGGTCTGGTTTCCCGGTCACGTATGTACACGCACCATATTTGGATGAGCGCGAACATAACAGGGGCTATATAGTAGCCCCACCGTCAAACTCCTATGGCTAAGTGAAAGTGTTAAAGCTATATAGTCTGATTGCCTTGTTCGCCACGCTACCACCTCCTTAACGGACCAAGACGTCGGATCAAGTGTGATTACGCGCTTTGCCGAACACCCCCGCATTATATGCGTGGGGGCTGAAGCCGACGACTGCAAACTTTCAGGTTATATACATATATACATAATCGGCCGCACATGAGGCACTACAATACTTTATGGGCAAAAGTATAAATATAGCCTTTATTATCAAAAGCATTGTATTTACAATTAAGATACATGTCCCGGCAATAGAGCCATCGGCAATGGCGATCTCCCACCCCACCTCTCCTCTCCTCTCCTCCCACCTGCCCCCACCTACAATGGCGATCTCTAACCCTAGCAACCATGGAAAGCTTGCTACATTGGGACTTTGCTCCAGGCTTGGCCTTGGCCGACCAGGTGAGAAGGAAATTTGGGTCTACGGTTCATTTCTCCCCTTCCCGAGACATCAAGGAGTTCTTTTTGGTGGTCTCGTTTTCTTCGGCTTCGTTCCCTATTTCGGTGGAATCTGTGGGTGTTGCATTACAGTGTTGCATTGGAGGGATTTCTTCTGGTTTCAATGTGTTACCGATCACGTAACGTTCATTTCGGTTTTTGGTGGCAAATAACAAAGTGGGCCACTTCATATATGGGCTAAAAGATCGTATTTGGCCTGATTTTGTCTGTCACTTCCACTTGTTCAATGGTCGTTTTGCCAAAGCCCTTGCAATTGACAATCGCTGGCACGCGGATCAAGAGTTACGTCATATTGCAGATAGACGTTCTATTGTTATCAAACCTTCTTTGCAAATGTTATCTCCCAAGGAGGGCCTTGATCATTCTTCTGTTAAGGAGCTTAGTAAATTTGGACTTATTCCTCTGAAAAATTGGAATTTTTCAAACAAGGACGCTCATGAAGCTTCTTCTTCCTCGGGATCATTGCTGCAAATTCAAGCTCCAACTCAAATTGCACCAGTTACTCCTTGCGACAATTCGGGAGTGGTTTCCGCTCAGGGCGCTAATCATATTGCATTAATGAATCATTATTTGTCGCAAGCGAAGTTTGAGGAGAATCAAGAAAATAACTACCTTTTGTACGTTTAAATGTCCTCTTACCGTGTCTTATGCTCCGCTGCCTCTCTGTTTTTTAAAATCGGCCTTCAGATATGCTCCCCCCATGTGGCTTGGCCCCCTACGCTTAAAGCCCAACACAAAGCGGACCTTGCCCATGCCCAATATACACAGCTGGAAATTGAGGATTTGGCGTCGAAATGGGCCGCATTATGTTCTAAATGCCTACAATGGGGGCACAACCGGATTACTTGCCAAGGCATGCTCATTTGCATTAATTGCTCCGGTCCTGATCACCATGCCATTGACTGCCCCAAGCGTGTCAGCAAATCACAAAATAATGGGCAAGTTCCTTTAATTGGTAACACTGGGATAAATTCAGCCGGATTTTTGGGACAATCCTCTCCTACGTAGCAACCCATGCTTAGATCTAAACCGTCCATCCGCTATGCTGTGTGTGGATTCTATGGACACGTGGAGCAATCTTGTCACCGGCTGAAATTTCAGAACAAGTGGAGGTGGGTTGTAAAAATCCAACCGTCCCGTTCCCCCCCACCTCACGCTCCGTCTTCCACCTCGAAAACACAAAAGCCCCCGCCCAGCCCTATCACATCGCCCCTGCAATCACTCCCTCTCTCACGACGCTTGACCATGGCCAACTACCCTCTGAATCCAGTCCCCTTCCTCCCGCCGGGGTTCGTCGTCGAGCCCGGCCCGGCGGACCGTTTGGTTTGTAGTGGTATGGTCGTTGGTCCCATTGCGCCACTCAGTCATGAGTTCCTGACGATTGCAGAGACCAGCCACTATGTTCCTCTTCATCGCCGCTCTGCCATCCGCGACCAGATCACTCCATTGCTCCATGAGTCCCAGCTGTTCACCACAGAGGTCAGTGATCACCCAATTGGTATTGGGATCTTTGGCTTTGTCGACTCCTTCTTGAGAGATACGGTGGTTAACACACCTATCGAGTTAGAGGAAGAAGATCTGCTGGTGACTTTTGTTCCTCACAATGAGGCCCTCAATAGGCGCACTACTTCTTTTGGGCCGGAGGTTTGGTTGATGTTTTTTGGGTTTTCTTATGATTATCAGACTGACTATTACATCAACAAGGCATTGGGAGGGTATGGCGCACTAGTTTCCTAGTATAATCCGAGGCAGGATCGTTGTTTTGTGCTGCTCAAAGCTAGAGTGATCCGTCTGAAGTTAATACCCAAAAGTTTTGTAGTTTGGAAACTAGGTGGAGCTTGAGACTGTTGGACAGTTCAGGTGACCATCTTGCGCAGTAATGACTGGAATGGTCTTTTACCAGAAGTGTTGCCACCTGGGGAGGAACAGCCGCCACCTGATGGAAATCCTCATCCTCTCTTTGGGCCAGATCTTAATGCTGAACAGTTGTACCAGCAACAGGTACATAACTGGCTTGTTCAGAATGGGGTTCGCCTGCAGCCAACAATGCAGGTCCAGCAGGCCCAAAATCAAGGTGGCTGGGGGGCTTGGACTCCTCCATAGCCTGTGCAACTCCCTCCAATGCCGCCGCACCTCATCAATTATCATGCGGCTTGCTTCACAGGGTCTGACAGTCCAGCACGACATAGTACCTGAAAACAACATCACTGATAATGCTTTCCAGCCTTGGAATGATTCAATCACTGTGTCTGACAATTCTAGCTCCTCCCTTGAGGAGGATGTGATTCTGCCTGATCTGAATGTGGCGCTGGATGTGCTGTCTAATTCAACTGTGGAAGTGCTTAGCAGGGGTGCTCCTTCTGAATCTCTGATTATATCTGTGGATTTACATGCTCAGGGTATTCGCTTTGGTCTGTCTGCTCAAGGGGAGGAGTTACTGTCTGTTCTTATGAATGAGGCCGTACCTAGGCAGCGCCTCAATTCTTTCATTTTTTAGGCCCTGCGACCAGCTATTGCTTCCATTGGCCCTTGGCAACAGGGTTTTGGAATGAGGAATGCTTCTGCCTCGATCTCTGTCAGAGTTTCTGTTGACACCGAGGGTATCAACGTTTCTCAGGTTTAGTCTATCATTCCATTCACCGCAGCCGCTACATCTGTGGTTATTGAGGAATTACCTTCTGACAATGTGGTGTTAAGTACTAACACTACCGAGCATCAGCTTCAGTCTTCAGTTGTTTCGCCTGAGGTCATTGAGGACACCATCACTGACGCCATGGACCCTACTACTGATGTGCTTCAACAGGACTCTACTGCACTGCTTCCTGCACAGCCTGTCCCACATGCTCAGGCCAGACGTCCTAGGACGACGGCTCCGATATCAACCATGTCAGTCAAGCACAGTCATCGTTCCAACAAATATGATGGCTTCAAGTCTTAGGCTGTCAAGGATATTCGCACCAGCTCTTCCAAGGTACAACCACATTCTGTGCCTTCTATTGGCTCCTCTAGCTTTGCTGGTGATATACCCCCTCCTACATCTGTCGCCACTGTGCAAGCAATTGGTGTCAACCGCTGTGCGATCCCGGAGAGTGAACTTTCTTCTGAAGCTCTACTTGCTGCTCCCTCGACTGCTCCTGTGCATGATGATATGCATGAGGAGGTGGCTCCTTCTTCTTCTGAGTAATCAGACTGATCGTTATGCCTCCTCTGTGCTGTTGGAATGTGCTATCTTGGAATGTCAGAGGCTTAAACTCGGAGAAGAAACAGTTAGCTCTCAATAATGCTATTATCTCTAGCGGTTGTGCGGTAGTCTATTTGCAAGAGACCAAAATGCCTGATGTCTCTTTTGTGTTTATTAAAACTTGCTTTCCTAAACAATTCGATCGTTTTGCTTTTGTCCCCTCGCGTGGTGCCTCTGGAGGCCTCCTTACTGTATGGAAAAGCGCCTTATTCACGGGTACCATCGTATTTGCGGATGTTTTTGCGCTTTCTGTCAGTTTTGTCAGCACGCAGTCTTCACAATCATGGTCACTAGTCAATATCTACGACCCTTGTACGGGGGACGATCGTGAGGCGTTTACTTCTTGGCTATATGATGTGCAAATCCCTAATGGTCAGGACTGGCTACTTCTAGGTGATTTCAACTATATGCGGGCACCTGATAACCGTAAGAAGCTGGGTGGAAACTTAAATGATATGATTACATTCAACGATATCATCCGCAAACAACAACTAATTGAAATTCCAGTCCAAGGTAGAACATACACGTGGAGCAATATGCAACATGACCCCCTACTCAACCAGATAGATTGGTTCCTTACTTCACTACACTGGACCAACACGTATCCTAAAACCATGGTTAAACCACTTGGCAAACTAGTTTCTGACCATATCCCTTGCGTGGTAAATATTGAGACTAAAATCCCTCGCAGCAAACTTTTCCGATTTGAATCTTACTGGATTTTGCACCCTGGGTTCATGGATGTTGTCCAAGAGGTTTGGGATAAGCCTGTCTTTAACAAAAATGCAGCGGCCACACTTGCCCACAAGTTTAAGGCTCTCAGACGTGCTCTTAAAGTTTGGAGTTAGCATATCTCAAAGCTTTCCATTGCGATCACTAACTATAATTTGGTCCTGGCTGACTTAGATGAGTTAGAAAACAAGAGATGCCTCACCATACCTGAATCCGACTTCAGAAACATCCTCAAAGCTCATCTACTCAAGTTACTAAAATACCAGAAACTTTACTGGAAAAAATGTTACACAATCCGTTGGATCAAGTTTGGGGATGAGAATACCAAATTCTTCCAAGCCGTTGCCACAAAAAGGTTTCGTAAGAATAACATTGCTTCATTTCATGCTGAAGATGGTAGTTTGGTTGAACATCACCCTGCAAAAGAGGCCCTTCTTCATTCCACTTATAAATCCAGGTTAGGCACGACAGCTTCCTGTGATATGAAATTTGATCTGCCAGCAATCATTCCACGTGCCCATAATCTTGATCATCTTACCGATCCATTCACCATGGAAGAAATGGATGGTATTGTAAAGGAAATGCCTCCTGATGGTGCCCCCTGGACCTGATGGATTCAGTGGTGCTTTTCTTAAAGCATGCTGGCCCATTATCAGACATGACTTCTATGATCTTTGTGCCCAATTTTATGAAGGCACTCTGGATATCACCAGCATCAATGATGGCTTCATTACATTGATACCCAAGGTCAACTCACCTGAGACAGTCAATGATTACAGACCGATTACTCTTCTTAACTGCTGTCTAAAGTTGATCACCAAATTGCTAGCTAACCATCTACAACGAGTTATCCCCCAATTGGTTCACCGAAATCAATATGGATTCCTCAAAGGGCGGACTATACAAGATTGTTTGGCGTGGGATTATCAATATATACACCAATGTCACACTTCGGGCAAGGAGATCGTACTGCTCAAGCTAGACTTCGCCAAAGCGTTTGACACGATTGCTCACAAGCCCATGATCAATATAATGAGGCATATGGGGTTTAATGAACGTTGGATTGCGTGGATCAACTGCCTCTTCTCCTCTGGTCGATCTTCAGTGCTTTTAAATGGAGTGTCGGGCCGTCAATTCTTATGTAAGTGTGGGGTCCGCCAAGGCGACCCACTTTCCCCACTAATATTTGTCCTTGCGGCTGAGTTACTCCAAGCTGCAGTAAATAATATGTTCAGACAAGGCCGAATCCAGCTCCCCTTCCCTTGCAGAGGACAAATTGATTATCCTATCCTTCAATATGCGGACGACACACTCATAGTCCTCCCTGCATGCATTCAGCAAGCCACATTGATTAAGCAGCTCCTTTCTGACTATGCCTCCTCCATTTGCCAAAAGATAAATTTTCACAAGTCCACTTTAATACCCATCAACCTGGACTTGGAAGCTATGAACAATCTGGCACGAGTTTTTGGTTGTGCCATTGGAGTTATGCCCTTCACCTACCTTGGACTCCCATTGGGCACGACAAAACCATCCATCCAAGAGCTCATGCCGCTAGTCTGCAGATTAGAGAGACAACTCACGTCCACAATTGCTATGATGTCGTATGGAGGCAAGCTTGCTTGGTTAAATGCTTCGGTCACGTCGCTCCTTGTGTTTGCCATGTGCACACTTAAGTTCCCTCCTAAACTTATTGAGATCCTAGACAAGATCAGACGTCGATGTCTTTGGACTAAGAAAACAGAACAAGGGGACAAGTGTAATTCTCTGGCCGCTTGGGTCTTGGTCTGCCAACCCAAGAAAAAAGGAGGGCTTGGAGTGATCAACATAAAGATCCATAATGAGGCTCTGTTGCTAAAATTCTTGCACAAGTTCTTCAACAAGCTGGACATTCCCTGGGTGCATCTCATTTGGGACAATCACTACATGGACAAGATACCTCATGCGGTTGACGGAGTTGGATCGTTCTAGTGGAAGGACATCTTAAAGCTCACCCCCATTTTTCGAGGAATCACATCTGTTCAAGTGGTGGATGGCAAGACGACGCTTTTTTGGAAAGATCTGTGGAAGGAGGAAATTCTTCAAACATCCCACCCGCGTGCTTTTTCATTCGCCATCCATGAAGACCTCTCTGTGGCTGAGGCAATGACTAGTACGGATCTGCATGCAACCTTTCACCTACCTGTCTCGCCGCAAGCACTTGAAGAAATACAAGATTTGCACCCCCGCTCGCTGGTTATCCCCCTCGACCTCAGTACATGATGTGTGGCACTACTCATGGGGTTCGGCGGACTATAGACCAAAAGACTACTAGAACAACTACTTCAGGGACGGGGAGGCGCACCATGCCTTCCAACATCTATGGAAATTGCGGTGTACCATGAAGATCAAGGTGTTCGGCTGGTTACTCTTCCTGGACAGACTCAACACATGCTACATGCTCAAAAGGATGCACTATAACATTTGTGATAACTTTGACTGTATACTGTGTGGAGAACACGTCGAAGAAACAGTTGACCATATGATCTTCACTTTCCCGTTCAGTCAAAGTTGCTGGGCCAAGCTTCACATCGTTTGAGCACCTTTTGACAGCCGCCTCGATCTTCTTCAAACTAAAAAAGACTCCTGTTCGAACCCTTTCTTGTTTGAAACATTCCTCACCTCAGCTTGGAGCATTTGGAAAGAGAGGAACAACAAACATTTCAGAGGAGTGGCTCCTACGGTTGAGACCTGACTGACACGATTCAAGGAGGACCTCCAGCTCCTTCAACATAGAGTTAAAGAAGCACGTAGAGCTGCCTTTGTAAATTTTTGTAACTCTATTGTATAGCCTATTACTTGCTTTGTTTTGATAGGCCCCTAGATGCACACTAGGTGAAAAGGTGCACCTTGTAATTTGGCTAGTTGGTATGTCTATGTAAACACCCCATTTATATAGATATATGAAAAAATAGTAGGGGCTTTCCCGTACTGTCAAGTTTCTCAAAAAAAAGATACATGTCACTGGAACATGGTATTCTTTGAGAACCGAGCATCTATTAAAAGGGCACCTTCTAAGACTTCTTCAAAGTAGTGCTCGGGCGAGTCCTGGCCCCCGGGCGGACCCCTGGTTGCGATATCGGTGGCCTCCATCTTCGCCCAATACGTCTTAACATGAGCAAGGGCCATCCACGCACTCTCTATGCACGTCGACCTCTTGACAGCGTCGATATGCGGCAAAGCACGAATACATCGTTGCACCAAACCAAAATAACTATCTGGACTTGGTTCCTTTGGCCACAGGTGGTTCACGACGGCTTTCATGGCAATCCCGGATAACCTATGGAGCTTCGGCCATTTGCTCATTCAACAGCAGCAGACGCCTTGGATTACTGAACTGCGACCGGAACAATATTTCTACCTCATGATTTTCTCGATCTTTGAAATACTCCATCGCATCAGCAGCACTCTTTGCTAAATCCAAGTATGCGTCTGAAGAACTCCACAATTGATCAAGAGGGGCATACTTCGGATCGCCAAACTTTGTTCACAAATAAAAAGGGCTTCCCAGCCTCGATATCACCGGCTAGCCGAAGCTCCTCCCGCACCGCTCTGATTTCAGAGCGAGTTTCCTTTGCTGCTTGCAAGGCCTTCTTTAGGTCAGCCGTTTTCATTTGGTTTTCCCTTTCGAGAAGCTCGTATCGGCTGGCGGCATTTTGCAGCTCAAGAGACATGTTGGCTATTTTCTCCTTACTTTGGCGATTAGCAGCCTGTTCGGCTTTTAATTCTTTGGCTTCCTTCAGGGCGGCCGCATCACTTCTCCTGGCTTGCTCCTTGGCCTGGGAAAGTTCTACCCGAAGGGTCTCCATGGTGGCAGCTCCACCTGCAGTCAAAGCATATTATAAATCCTAGCATCATGCTCTTATTAATATTTGCTGACCACCCAAATATACATACCCTATGCCTCGTCAAGCCGCTTGTTGGCAAGCGTGATGTCGGCATCCGCCACGTCAAGTTGTCGCTTCAGTTTGGCAAATTCAGCAGTCCGGTTAGCCGCCAGAGCTGCAGCCGCCTACATACAAAATTGGCACCATCATTACCAAAGACTATGATCCTCTGCTCGCCTCGTCCAGACGGCAACCAAAGTCTCAGGGGCTACTACCTATACAAAGTGATCCTTCCGTTTACGGTACAATCAAAAAATGTCACTTTACGTACCTCAAAGCCTCTTAGCAGGCTCGTAAAAGCTTCATTCAACCCGCTTTTTGCGGATGATATCTTCTTAACCACCGTACCCATTAAGGTATGATGTGTCTCTGAGATAGCCGCCTGCTGCAGAAGGCCCGTCAATGTGTCCGGTTGTATATCGGACAGTTCGGGGCTTTTTCCTGTTGGTCTCTCTAGGAGCCGAAAACCCCGGACTTCGGGCGGCCGAAGAGTTACCTTCTGGTCTTTGCGGACCGGGAGAGATCCTCCGGGACGACACCTCAGGATCATCCGCCTCATGAGGCGGAGAGGTGTGAGGAGGCGTTTTTCTCTCCATCATCTCCGGAAGAAGATCCTCCGATGATGAACATTGTGGAGGAAGGCTATGAGCTGAACTCCAAAACATATGTCTCGGTCGTTATTCTCAGGAAAAGAATGGGGTATGCTTACTAGACACCTTTGTTCACTTACGGCTCGGTTAACGGCTGGCCCCCCCGTGGATGTTGTGCAGCAATGTTGCCCTCTGGTGCAGGGCCCCCTGATGCAGGTTTCTTCCCTCGTTTGGAGACCTCTGATTCCAAGTCTTCAGGGGTGGTCCTTTTCTTCCTGTGGGGAGAGGGAATGCTAGAATCTCCTCCCCGTTCATCCTCCGACATGGGGGTATTAATTTCCCCGGTTGGGATGCGTAATGTACCTCCAACATGAAGTCCGCCTTTGGCTTCCCCTTTCCTCTCCTTGTCCTCCCCTAATTGCACTTGATAAGGTGCGTGAGCCAGCATCATGGCTAGTACAGGATCCGGCGAGTCTTCGGGAAGAGGGGCCGAACACCTGATCCTCTCCGCCTTCCTTATCCAGTCCTGGCCGAGGGTGGTTTTTTAGAATAATGTTGTGACAAATATAATGACAGCATGTTCGGTCACGGAGTTACTTACCTAGGTGTCTGAACGGTTGCAGTTGAGGCCTGCATCCTCTGTTGTGTCCAGACATTTTATTCGTGATCCGAAGAACAATCAATACATCCCTTCGAGCGTCACACCGAAGAAGTGCTGAATGGTTCGCGGTCCTTCTGAGTTGAACTCCCACATGCGGAGAGATCGACGTTGGCACGACAGGACCCGACGGACTAGCATTACTTGAATTACTTTGACGAGATTAATATCCCTCTTGAGGAGATCCCGAATGCGGCTTTGCAATATCGGCACCTCATTAACCGATCCCCAGTCTAGCCCCTTGTTGACCCATGATGCAAGCTGTGGAGGAGGGGCAGAATGGAAGGCCAGGGCGGCCGCCCACTTCCTCCCTCGAGGCGCGGTGATGTAAAACCACTCCCGTTGCCATAGGTCAAAAACCTCCGGGAAAGAGCCCTTTGGCCATAAAGCATCGACACCTTTGCTTATTATAGCGCCTCCGCACTCCGCGTGTTGCCCGTCGATCATCTTCGGCTTCACATTGAATGTCTTGATCCATAAGCTGAAGTGTGGGGTAATGCGGAGGAAGGCCTCACACACAACGATGAACGTCGAGATGTGAAGGAAGAAATCTGGAGCTAGATCGTGAAAATCTAGCCCGTAATAGAACATGAGCCCTCTAACGAAGGGATGAAGACCAAAGCCTAGCCCTCGGAGGAAGTGGGAGATGAATACGACGCTCTCATTGGGTTTGGGAGTAGGGATAACCTGCCCTTGAGCAGGAAGCCCGTGAAGGATTTCGGCGGTCAGATACCTAGCCTCCCTAAGCTTCTTGATGTCCTCCTCTGTGACAGAGGAGGCCATCCACCGGCCTTGAAGGTTGGATCCGGACATGGTTGAAGGTCCGGAGCGCTTAGACTAAACCTTGGGTGTTGGAACTCGGGGTGGGTGGAGGGAAGGATCAGGCATGGAAAGAAAAGGACAGGTCTCGACCTCTTTATAAAGAGGATGAATGTCAAGCGTCCTCCACGCGGCCATTTGGAACTTGCCTAAACCAGGGAGTTGTACCAATAGGATGGTTGGGTTACCCACGCCCGTATTGATGAGAATCCCGTGATAAGGAGGTCACGATCTCTGCTTCGACAAGACGTGCTGATAAAACCGCCTCGCAAGTCATGTAGTGGCAGGCTGGAAAAATGGTTTGAATAAATACCGGGCCACGACGTGATGTCACACTATGAAAAAAATTGTTAGCAGATTGGACTTGTAGAATATTGTGTTCTCTACGGTGGTATGTGGAACTTGTTTTGCAGAGCCGGACACGATTCTTCTGTTCAAGATCTTCTCTGGAGTATTCGGAGAAGGAACCCACCTTGCAATGCTGAAGACAATCTGCATGCCAGACTCATCATCATTGAAGCCTGGTTCAGGGGCTACTGAGGGAGTCCAGGATTAGGGGGTCCACGGACAGCCGGACTATATGCGTATGCCGGACTGTTGGACTATGAAGATACAAGATTGAAGACTTCCTCCCGTGTCCGGGTGGGACTCTCCTTTGCGTGGAAGGCAAGCTTGGCAATTCGGATATGTAGATTTCCTTCTCTGTAACGGACTCTGTGTAACCCTAGCCCCCTTCGGTGTCTATATAAACCGGAGGGTTTAGTTCATAGGACAACAACAATCATAATCATAGGCTAGCTTCTAGGGTTTAGCCTCTACGATCTCGTGGTAGATCAACTCTTGTAATACTCATATCATCAAGATCAATCAATCAGGAAGTAGGGTATTACCTCCATAGAGAGGGTCCGAACCTGGGTAAACATTGTGTTCCCCGCCTCCTGTTACCATTAGCCTTAGACGCACAGTTCGGGACCCCCTACCCGAGATCCGCCGGTTTTGACAGTCATCATCAACCATCCTCCGTCACCAATTTCATGATTCTCACTATCGTGCGTGAGTAATTCCATCGTAGGCTTGCTGGACGATGATGGGTTGGATGATATTTACCATGTAATCGAGTTAGTTTTGTTAGGGTTTGATCCCTAATATTCATTATGTTCTAAGATTGATGTTGCTATGACTTTGCTATGCTTAATGCTTGTCATTAGGGCACGAGTGCCATGATTTCAGATCTGAGCCTATTATGTTTTCATGAATATATGTGTGTTCTTGATCCTATCTTGCAAGTCAATAGTCACCTACTATGTGTTATGATCCGGCAACCCCGAAGTGACAATAATCGGGACCACTCCCGGTGATGACCGTAGTTTGAGGAGTTCATGTGACCAAGTGTTAATGCTTTGGTCCGGTACTCCATTAAAAGGAGGCCTTAATATCCCTTAGTTTCCAATAGTACCCCGCTTCCACAGGAGGGTAGGACAAAAGATGTCATGCAAGTTCTTTTCCATAAGCACATATGACTATATTCGGAATATATGCCTACATTGCATTCATGAACTGGAGCTAGTTCTGTGTCACCCTATGTTATAACTATTGCATGAGGAATCGCATCCTACATAATTATCCATCACTGATCCAATGCCTACGGGCTTTTCACGTATTGATCTTTGCTTAGTTACTTTACCGTTGCCACTGTTACAATTACTAGAAAACTGCTACTATTACTTTTGCCACTCTTACCGTTACTTCCACATTACCTTGCTACTAAATACTTTGCTGCAGATATTAAGTTTTCCAGGTGTGGTTGAATTGACAACTCAACTGCTAATACTTGAGAATATTCTTTGGCTCCCCTTGTGTCAAATCAATAAATTTGGGTTGAATACTCTACCCTCAAAAACTATTACAATCCCCTATACACTACAAAAAAAGACACATCGTGACATTTTGGGCCGAAGGTTTTTTTTTCTGTCATACATATGACACTTCTATGACGATAATTGTGACAAAACCCGGTATCATCATTGATGTGGTGGGCTCCTACTTGACAAAAAATCATGACAGAAAATGGGCTTTTCGTCCTGGGCGGGCTGGAGACGCAGCTGCATGACATTCTTTGGGCCGTCCATGATGGAAAAAATCGTGGTAGAAGCGAGGGCGAGGAAAATTTCGGGGAGTTCCCGTTTACTGTGGGAGGTCGGGGGCCGAGCGATGAGCGTTTCTCTCGTACACGTACACGCATGTGTGCGAGGCATTGGCTCTAACTGAACCTGAGCGAGGCGTTGGGCTCTAACTGAACCCGAGCGATTGCACTACAGGCTACGCGTTACTGAACCCGAGCGATCGATCGATGCCTATTAATTGAACTTGATCGAGCGATTCATTCGCTACTGCTGCTAACTGAAGCCGATCGATGTTGCCTCTCTGGATGAACAATGAGCGTTGCAAGGGGGGTTGGATGAACAGTGAGCGGTGGGGGTGGATGCAGGACCCCGCGGCGTTGCCTCTGGATGAACAGGACGACCCCATGGAGGGCTGGATGAACAGTAGACGGTGAGGGGTGCCCGTGGAGGGGTGGTTGAATAGTAGCCAGTTGAGTAGCATGCGGTGGAGGCTGGATGAACAGGAGCCCGTGGAGGCTGGAGGAGGTCGACGGTAGCCCGTGGAGGCTGGAGGAGGTCGACGGTGGAGATGAACAGTATCTCGTGGAGTCCCATTTTGCGGTACGCCACACCCCTCCCGATGAACAGGACCCCCGTTTCGACCGTAGTGCTCCAACACAAGTCCTTTTTGTCTGTTTTGCGGTAGGCCACACCCCTCCCGATCAACAGGACCCCCGTTTCGACCATAGGAGGTTTGTTTCCTCCGTTTTGCGGTACACCAGACCCCTCGCGATGAACAGGATCCCGTTTCGAACATGGCCGGTCGAACACAAGGCCGTTTCCTCTGTTCTGTGGTACGCCAGGCCTCGTTTCCATCGCCTGTTCCATCGAAGCCCTCCCGATGAACACGACGAAGCATTCCGTTCCGACCCAGCCGGTTGGCTCCCACGTGTTCCGTTGCCTCCCGATGAACACGACGCATTCCGTTGCCTCCCCATGAACACGACACATTCTGTTGCCTCCCCATGAACACGACGACCATGCTATTTCTCCGTTCCAACCCAACCATGTACACGAGACCTGGCCGGACGTATGCACGAGTAGGCGTTCGAAACCCCGCCCGTATGTACGTACGTGGCCGTATTTTCTTTCTTGCACCCTGACTGTCACATCCCCAGTTCAGGCCTTGCTTGTTTAGCTTAGCATCCATGCATCATGTTTAAATTTTATGAAACTTGAAATGGGGGCTGATAAACCCTAGCAACTAATGAATTCAACTAGGGTCAAAATAAAATCTTTTTCAATAAACCCAAAAAGCCCTCTGGAAATGTTCATGATTTCTGGTAAAGGTGAAAACCTCTGCCAAAAATGATGCACATATTTTTAGGCCATTCTGGATATTTGAATTAAATCATTACTTATTTGCATTTGGGTATTTAAATACTATAAAATATTTTAAATGCCCAAATAATCCCAAACTGAAATGTTTACTGTAGGATATATTTCTAACAGTGGTCATGAGCAGTTGCATGAATTTTGGGATTGATTTAGTATTTTTAATAAAGCCACAAAGATGCAGAAAAATAGAAACCAGAATTTAGAAAAAGAAAGGACTTACCGGAGCAACTTACCTACACAGCCCACTACTGTAGCAACCCAACCAGGCAAAGCCAGTGCGGCCCAGCTCCTGTGCTGGCAGCCCACCTGTGCGGCCCAGCCCACCAGGCGCCTCCCCCTGTCGCCTTCCTCCTCGTGCCAGTAGGCAAAGGAGGGACACCGCGACGCCGCCGAGCTCGCCACGCTACCACCCTGCCTGGCTGCCTCCTCCTCTCCCTGGGCGTCTCCCGCAGCTCCACGCCACCCCCTGGAACCCCCTCACACTCTCCCTCGTCCCCAACTTCTCCTCTGCTCTCTCTCCCTCTCTGCCCGAGCGGAGCTCGTCGCCACCGACACTGTTCGCCGCAGCCACAGCCACCGCCCCGCCTCGCCGACGCTCCAGAAAGCTCCGCCTCGTCTCCCTCTTCATCCTCACCCAGACGAAAGGCGCCGGAAGCCCCTGGATGCCGCTAGCTCCGCCGTTTCCCTTGTTGGCCACCGAGGATCGCCGTCGTCAAATTCGTCGCCGTTCGGCCTTCCCCGAGCTCGCCGTCCACCTCTACGGGATCCACGTGAGCTCCTCCGTCGTTTCCCCCTCTCCCCTGACTTGTTTTCTTCCTCTAACACCGATACCCGTCGGAGCCGAGAGCTCTTCGCCGCCGGCCATGTCGCCGCCGTAGCCACCGTTGCCTAGAGCTGCAACCGAGCACGCAGCCGTGCTCAGTGCACCCCCAGGAGGCCATAGCACCCATCCGCACCGTCTGCTGTGCTCCCTAACACCGACCCCGAGCTCGCCCGAACTCTGGCTGCCACCGTGAGCTCGACTCCGGCGAGTACAGCGCACCCCGCCCGCTCCTTCCTGCTCCGTTGGATGCGGAAGAGCACGGGCTCCCTTCTGGTGGTCTCCCCGCATCTAAACGCAGCCCCTAGCGCCGCCCAGTAGCAGCTCCGCCGCGCGGAATGGTCGCCGTCGGCCAAACTCCGGCGAGCCGACGTGGCTCCGTCATTAGGAGCTAACCCAGCTAGTTAAACAACCTACAGCCACTGACAGTGGGCCCCACCCCTGGTCAAACCCCAGTCAGCGCTGGGTTTGACCGGGATTAGTTCCTGTGTCACTGATGTGTGGACCCCGCACGTCAGGTTTGACCTGGACCTGGCCGTTGACTCGCTGACATCATGCTAACGTCAAGCTGACGCAGTTAATTCTTTCTGGATTTAAAATAATATAGAAAATCCAGAAAATATCCCAAACTTCAAAAATTCATAGAAATTCAACCGTAACTCCAAATTAAATAATTTATATATGAAAAATTATCAGAAAAATCCAATCTATCCATCTGTACCATTTTCATGCATGTTAGAACAACTTATTACTACTGTTTCGGACAATTCAATAAAGGGCATTTAAATAATCACATATGGAGTTGGAATTTGAATCATGTATTCAAACCAACTTCATTTAAATCATAGCTAGGTGCATTAGCCCAAAACACATTCATATTGCCATGTCATAGCATGCATCATATTGTGCATTGCATTGATCATGTTTCTTCTGTGTTTGCTAGTGTTGTTCCCCCTCGGCAGACGTTGTTCCGACGTTCTGATCGTTGACACTGATGAAGACTCAATGCTATCTTCAGAAGTGCCAGGCAAGCAAAACCCCCTTGTTCATTCCGATACAATCCTACTCTCTCGCTCCGGATCTCTTTTACTGCATTAGGACAACACCGATTCATCTGTTACTTGCTGCGGTAGCTGAACCCCTTTATCCTTTGCATGACCTGTCGTTGCCACAGTAAATAGATGAAACCCACTAGCATGAGTAGGAGTTGTTTGAGCCCTGTTGTGCCTACTCATTCATGCTTGTTTGTCATGCCTGCTACTGCTTAGAGTTGAGTCAGGTCTGATTCATCGGGGATGAATCAGAGGTGTGTGAACATGTCCTACCGTTGAGAGCTAAGTTTGTGAACACGATTTGGTAAAGGTAGCGGTGAGAGGCCATGTAGGAGTACATGGTGGGTTGTCTCATTGCAGCCGTCTTCAGGAACTGAGTTCTGTGTTTGTGATCCATGACCAGTTACTACCACACATTGGGTTCCGGTAACTCGACCCCTCGACTTATTAATCAACATGATCTCTGTCCAGGAGTTGCAACTAGTTTCTGGTGTTTGTAGGTAGTGTTAGTAGTCTACCAAGTGGCACCCGGTACAGGTGGGCTTGGGACAGACTAGGCACAGTGGCACGGTGTACCAAGTGGCACCCGGATGGTGGGCTTGGGAACCCTGCTCACATCGTTTGGGGCCGTGAGCGACACCCCGGCCGGATCTCCTTGCGGATGGAACCCGAATAGGCGATAAACCTGGACGAGAGACTTGTTTGGTTAGTCAGGTCGTGGCTGACTCCCTCGCCCGGCTTCCGCTTGAAGGTTGCCGAGGTACATGACATGTACAGGGCGATAAGTGGCGGGAGCGTGTGTGAAGAAGTACACCCCTGCAGGGTTATCATTATCTATTCGAATAGCCGTATTCCTCGGATATGGAAACTTGGACCCCTTGCATAGTTCATAGACAAGTGAAAGTGGATACTTTAAAATACGCAAGATAAGCGTGAGTGCTATGGATGGCGTTCTCGTAGGGAGACGGGAGCGGATCCATAGTAGTGTATTTCTATGGTGAATATGTGGACTCGTGTGCGCCACCTCAAGAGAGTTACTTGCAGTCGTAGTTTAGGATAGCCACTGAGTCAAAGCTGGCTTGCTGCAGTTAAAACCCACCATCCCCTTGTTGATAATGATGCATATGTAGTTAGTTCTGATGTAAGTCTTGCTGGGTACATTTGTACTCACGTTTGCCTATTTTATGTTTTTGCAGAGAGACCTCAGTCTCACTAGTAATTCCGCGTGGACTTCGACGTTTAGCTTGTTACCTCAGCTACGATCTTGTGCCCTCGGCAGGATCTGGTAGATAGTCAGGCTTTCAGCCTTTTTCATTTATAGATGTCTGTACTCAGACATGATAGCTTCCGCTTGTGTTTTGACTTGTATGCTCTGAATGTTGGGTCATGAGACCTATGTTTGTAATATCTCGCTCCTCGGAGCCTAATGAATAAATACTTGAGTCATAGAGTCATGTTGTGATGCCATGTTGTATTTGCACATATCGGGCATATTGTGTGTATGTTATTGAAATGCTTGGTATGTGTGGGATCTGACTATCTAGTTGTTTATCCTTAGTAGCCCTCTTACCGGGAAATGTCTCCTAGTGTTTCCACCGAGCCATGGTAGCTTGCTACTGCTCCAGAACACTTAGGCTGGCCGGCATGTGTCCTTCTTTATTCCTGTGTCTGTCCCCTCGGGGAAATGTCACGCGATGAATACCGGAGTCCTGTTAGCCCGCTACAGCCCGGTTCACCGGAGTCCTGCTAGCCCAGTGCTATAGCCTGGATTCACTCGCTGATGACCGACACGTACGATGTTGGGTCATGGATGCCTGTCCCTGTAAGTTTGTGCCACTTTGGGTTTACGATTAGCCATGTCAGCCCGGGCTCCTTATCATATGGATGCTAGCGACACTATCATATACGTGTGCCAAAAGGCGCAAACGGTCCCGGGCAAAGGTAAGGCGACACCCGTGGGGATACCGTGCGTGAGGCCGCAAAGTGATATGAGGTGTTACATGCTAGATCGATGTGGCATTGAGTCGGGGTCCTGACAGCTTTGGTATCAGAGCCAGGTTGCCTGTAGGATTACCAAGCCAAACTGGTCGAAGTTGAGTCTAGAAATTCTTTAGTTATGTAAGGGAATTGATTGTGGTTGGGAACGTAAGGCTCTTTTTACTCCTTATACCTTATGCCCTTCTGATCTGAGTCATCTTATGTTTCCTACGGGGTTAAGAAACTAGGCTTTCTCTTCTTTCTATCAGGATCACGTGTTACTAATCCGTAGACTTATAAGATTGTTGGATTTAAGTCTCAGTTTAGTTCTTACTGCTTCCGTATGTTAACTGTTGATCTCAGAACCTTGATATTTTGATGATCGAGTGGTTATGCCACCATTTTTGTAGCATGTCTCCAATCTTTTTGAGCATTTACAGCCGTTATGCTGTCGGAGTCATCCCAGGTTTCTAAACAGTCTGATGCATTTGCAAATTCCTTCCTCCCGTTTCGATGTTCCTTTGGGCCAGATTAACCACACCAATCGGTGAGTTGAGGTACTCTGTTGCCTTGACATATATGTTGGAGATATTATTATGACCCTAGGTGTCTTAGGGGATCATCTAGTAATCTAGCCATGATTGTGTCCTAGTGTGATGATTTTGGCCATTATTCTCGAAAGCATCTCGTGATGCCACTTAGTAGTAGGTATTCTATTCCTGGGTTTTCGAACCAAGATTCACCCTACTTACTTCATGTTGATAGTGTTGCTAGTTCCTTTAGATTAGTAACCTTTGCATTAGTCCTCGAGGTCCGCGGTATATCCTTCTTCCAAATACCATGAACCACTTACGGCAGAAGTTTGTTGGATCAAAAGATCACAACAGGAGTGCTCTCGATGGGTTCTCCATTCTATATTGTGACTCTGCCAGTTCAACCTTTCTGCATAGGTTATCCGGAAGAAACATGTTGAGCTTTGCTCGACATACTAATCTATGCATCCACAACTCAGAAAGATATAAGTTCCTTTGAGTTGTCCCTCTCTTTAGTTGTCTTCTGACCTCGGCTATCAATTGATAGTCGGGACTGGTTATGCATTCGTGTTATCGGTGCCTATTACTCTTGTGGTCCGTCAAGCCATTCTATTATGGAATGACCAGGAGAACCAAACTCCAGTATCTCATGCATTTCTAGGATTGGATCAAGTAGTTGTATTTCGCAGATCAAAATGCCAATCCAGCTTTTGTTCTGTTCTACCTTGGAGTACCACCCTCTTTCATAGCAAGAGTATCGTGAGAATTGCACACCCTCTTATGAACTCTTGATATAGTGATACTTCTCGCCATCATTTTCATTTCTCGGTTTCCGTGTTGTTGCAACCGGAATGCTGACAGGTGAATTGTGATGTGTGAAATCAATACTCCTGACAACTAGTTGCTTAGTAGTAAATGGACAATATTCTCATTCTTAGCGTGTTGGTTATTGAATCATCATTCTAAGTTAGACTGTGCTACCTAGTCCCTATTTCTGGTGCACTCTCCGATCAATGAGTTAGGATAATGCCAATCCTTGCTTATTTGATCATATCGTCTTGCCCTGAAAAGCAAGATTGTTCTTGAGCTTGGTAAGATATCGGTGGTTCGTGATTTTCCGTATATCTTCTCGAAAGTGTTACCAGGTTATCCCCTGACTGTTATGTTGAGCTTGTGATCAAGTTGGGTTTTTCTTATAAACCACCCCTTCTCCAAGAATCTGTGTTGGATACCCTGAGCTAGTTGGTTAAGCTGAACAGCAACTTGGAGAGTTGGAAGATAAAAGCTTGTCTGACTTAGTTCATGTTAAGGGATATCTTTCTGTGTATGTGTGTGTGTTGAAGAAAGATGATATCTTCATCAATTGGTCCTTGTGATCAGTTGTTGGACCTATTGTCTTACCCCATCTTTGATTTGAGTATGGGCTATCGTCAAATCAAATCAGAACCAACGATATTCGTAATGTTGTCTTACTCGTGGTTGTTTCTTCGAGCATACACCATTATATCTTTTGGGTCTGACCAATGCTATCACCTTGTTCACATAATTGTGGAATTCCACTTATATGGAAACCTGGATGAATTGTTGTTGAGTCCATCAGCAACATTTTTATCTTGTCCATAATTTTGTTGAACATTAAGCTAGTGTTGGAAAACTTATATATGCATTATCTTCGTGTTCCGTTCATGAAGCATATGTTCGGATGAAAGAAGTGACTTCCTCTTATACACGTGCATTTGGTGAAAGTTTCCGCCGTGAATTTGAGAAAGTTAGTTTTGCTTCCTCCAGAATCATCGCAAGTCAGTCATGCACACGTGCGAAGTATTCTGTGGTCTGGAGACTTGCAACCTTCATTCCATATGTGTCCCGAGCACACCAAGCCACTGATTGATTTGTTCAAGGAGAAGAAGTTCCTTCATAAGAGCTAATGATATGACTTATGTTAGGACTTCGCTATCCTCGTTGTTGGTTCCCAACCAGAACTCGGTAGTGTTTTATTATAAGACTACTGCGTGGTCATGCTTGTCTTGGACAGCGTGTTCACATGTGTGTAGCAGAACCAGCTCATGTTTTGGAGTTTTCTATCATAGTTCATTTCCCGAGAATCTCGCAACGTCATCTTGTCGATTTGTGTTGCAAACTTTCATTTTCTTCCTAGACTCGATGAGTCTGGAATATCCTGACACCAACCAGATCTGAATCTCAGGCAGATATGATGGTTGGAACATTTCCCAAGAACTATAATATTGGTCCCTCGATAGCCGGTAAGGTGGATGTCGTGGTCAACACACCCAGCCGGAAGACCTATTATTGTAGTATCTTGATAGAAGAAGTTGGCCACCTCCCCATAAGGATTTCGTAGGATCTACTCCCTAGTTGTTCCTTATGGATTTTTGTGTTCCTGAAGTCCGACCTTTACTTGATGTTCTAGATATCAAACCATTTCAATGAATGGGATACGCTAGCACATCAAGGAGAACATTAGAAGCGGAGTGCTAAATGTCTCTCGGTCGATCATCCAGATTTTGTTTCCTTGGCCTCGCTAAGGTGAAATCTGAGAAGGTGTTATCTTCCTTTGCATCTACATCATCCATTCTGGTCCAAGTATACCATTCTACCGAACCCCTCCAAACGATCACTCAAGAATTGCCTTAGGCTGGTATAAAGAGTTTCAATGATCTCTGAATCAAAAGTAATTCTTTTTGCCACCTAAGGGGATATATCTACGAGTCACCATCCCTAAGGTGTCTCGTTGTGGTATCATGGCAACTCAACTCCTCGCTACATTGACAACCGTTCACCACCCTCTTAGGTGTGGAATTGTTGTCTACCTAGTGAACCCTCGTCATCTGTCCCACTCCATTCCTCTAGATGTGTGCTTCGTGTCTCAGCTCGGGGATGCTGCTATGTCTCATTCCATGAGTTGATCCTGAGTTGTTCGATCTTCGAGAAGATTAATTCTTCTAGAGTTTTCCTTCCCTCTTCTTGTCATGTTAGTTGGAGTTCTCAGAGCAAGACTTCGAGACAATGATGGTGATCGAATCAACGCTCTTATGAAGTGCACCCTGGATCGTGAAGATTATACTAGTTTGCGTTTCCCCTTCATCTTACCCTACGCTTGAATCTCGAGACGAGATTCTTGTTTAGTGGGGGTGAGTTATCACATCCCCAGTTCAGGCCTTGCTTGTTTAGCTTAGCATCCATGCATCATGTTTAAATTTTATGAAACTTGAAATGGGGGCTGATAAACCCTAGCAACTAATGAATTCAACTAGGGTCAAAATAAAATCTTTTTCAATAAACCCAAAATGCCCTCTGGAAATGTTCATGATTTCTGGTAAAGGTGAAAACCTCTGCCAAAAATGATGCACATATTTTTAGGCCATTCTGGATATTTGAATTAAATCATTACTTATTTGCATTTGGGTATTTAAATACTATAAAATATTTTAAATTCCCAAATAATCCCAAACTGAAATGTTTACTATAGGATATATTTCTAACAGTGGTCATGAGCAGTTGCATGAATTTTGGGATTGATTTAGTATTTTTAATAAAGCCACAAAGCTGTAGAAAAATAGAAAACAGAATTTAGAAAAAGAAAGGACTTACCGGAGCAACTTACCTGCAAAACCAACCACTGTAGCAACCCAACCGGGCAAAGCCAGTGCGGCCCAGCTCCTGTGCTGGCAGCCCACCTGTGCGGCCCAGCCCACCAGGCGCCTCCCCCTGTCGCCTTCCTCCTCGTGCCAGTAGGCAAAGGAGGGACACCGCGACGCTGCCGAGCTCGCCATGCCACCACCCTGCCTAGCTGCCTCCTCCTCTCCCTGGGCGTCTCCCGCAGCTCCACGCCACCCCCTGGAACCCCCTCGCACTCTCCCTCGTCTCCAACTTCTCCTCTGCTCTCTCTCCCTCTCTACCCGAGCAGAGCTCGTCGCCACCGACGCCGTTCGCCGCGGCCACAGCCACCGCCCCGCCTCGCCGACGCTCCAGAAAGCTCCGCCTCATCTCCCTCTTCATCCTCACCCAGACGAAAGGCGCCGGAAGCCCCTGGATGCCGCTAGCTCCGCCGTTTCCCTCGTTGGCCACCGAGGATCGCCGTCGTCAAATTCGTCGCCGTTCGGCCTTCCCCGAGCTCGCCGTCCACCTCTACGGGATGCACGTGAGCTCCTCCGTCGTTTCCCCCTCACCCCTGACTTGTTTTCTTCCTCTAACACCAATACCCGTCGGAGCCGAGAGCTCTTCGCCGCCGGCCATGTCGCCGCCGTAGCCACCGTTGCCTAGAGCTGCAACCGAGCACGCAGCCGTGCTCAGTGCACCCCCAGGAGGCCATAGCACCCATCCGCACCCTCTATTGTGCTCCCTAACGCCGACCCCGAGCTCGCCCAAACTCCAGCCGCCGCCGTGAGCTCGACTCCGGCGAGTACAGCGCACCCCGCCCGCTCCTTCCTACTCCGTTGGATGCGGAAGAGCACGGGCTCCCTTCTGGTGGTCTCCCCGCATCTAAACGCAGCCCCTAGCGCCGCCCAGTAGCAGCTCCGCCGCGCGGAATGGTCGCCGTCGGCCAAACTCCAGCGAACCGATGTGGCTCCGTCATTAGGAGCTAACCCAGCTAGTTAAACAACCTACAGCCACTGACAGTGGGCCCCACCCCTGGTCAAACCCAGTCAGCGCTGGGTTTGACCGGGATTAGTTCCTGTGTCACTGACGTGTGGACCCCGCACGTCAGGTTTGACCTGGACCTGGACGTTGACTCGCTGACATCATGCTGACGTCAGGCTGACGTAGATAATTCTTTCTGGATTTAAAATAATTCAGAAAATCCAGAAAATATCCCAAACTTCAAAAATTCATAGAAATTCAACCGTAACTCCAAATTAAATAATTTATATATGAAAAATTATCAAAAAAATCCAATCTATCCATTTGTACCATTTTCACGCATGTTAGAACAACTTATTACTACTGTTTAGGACAATTCAATAAAGGGCATTTAAATAATCATATATGGAGTTGGAATTTGAATCATGTATTCAAACCAACTTCATTTAAATCATAGCTAGGTGCATTAGCCCAAAACACATTCATATTGCCATGTCATAGCATGCATCATATTGTGCATTGCATTGATCGTGTTTCTTCTGTGTTTGCCGGTGTTGTTCCCCCTCGGTAGACGTTGTTCTGACGTTGTGATCGTTGACACAGATGAAGACTCAATGCTATCTTCAGAAGTGCCAGGCAAGCAAAACCCCCTTATTCATTCCGATACAATCCTACTCTCTCGCTCCGGCTCTCTTTTACTGCATTAGGACAACACTGATTCATCTGTTACTTGTTGTGGTAGCTGAACCCCTTTATCCTTTGCATGACCTGTCGTTGCCACAGTAAATAGATGAAACCCACTAGCATGAGTAGGAGTTGTTTGAGCCCTGTTGTGCCTAGTCATTCATGCTTGTTTGTCATGCCTGCTACTTCTTAGAGTTGAGTCAGGTCTGATTCATCGGGGATGAATCAGAGGTGTGTGAACATGTCCTACCGTTGAGAGCTAAGTTTGTGAACACGATTTGGTAAAGGTAGCGGTGAGAGGCCATGTAGGAGTACATGGTGGGTTGTCTCATTGCAGCCGTCTTCAGGAACTGAGTTCTGTGTTTGTGATCCATGACCAGTTACTACCACACATTGGGTTCCGGTAACTCAACCCCTCTCGACTTATTAATCAACATGATCTCTGTCCAGGAGTTGCAACTAGTTTCTGGTGTTTGTAGGTAGTGTTAGTAGTCTACCAAGTGGCACCCGGTATAGGTGGGCTTGGGACAGACTAGGCACAGTGGCACGGTGTACCAAGTGGCACCCGGATGGTGGGCTTGGGAACCCTGCTCACATCGTTTGGGGCCGTGAGCGACACCCCGGCCGGATCTCCTTGCGGATGGAACCCGAATAGGCGATAAACCTAGACGAGAGACTTGTTTGGTTAGTCAGGTCGTGGCCGACTCCCTCGCCCGGCTTCCGCTTGAAGGTTGCCGAGGTACTTGACGTGTACAGGGCGATAAGTGGCGGGAGCGTGTGTGAAGAAGTACACCCCTGCAGGGTTATCATTATCTATTCGAATAGCCGTATTCCTCGGATATGGAAACTTGGACCCCTTGCATAGTTCATAGACAAGTGAAAGTGGATACTTTAAAATACGCAAGATAAGCGTGAGTGCTATGGATGGCGTTCTCGTAGGGAGACGGGAGCGGATCCATAGTAGTGTATTGCTATGGTGAATATGTGGACTCGTGTGCGCCACCTCAAGAGAGTTACTTGCAGTCGTAGTTTAGGATAGCCACTGAGTCAAAGATGGCTTGCTGCAGTTAAACCCCACCATCCCCTTGTTGATAATGATGCATATGTAGTTAGTTCTGATGTAAGTCTTGCTGGGTACATTTGTACTCACGTTTGCCTATTTTATGTTTTTGCAGAGAGACCTCAGTCTCACTAGTAATTCCGCGTGGACTTCGACGTTTAGCTTGTTACCTCAGCTACGATCTTGTGCCCTTGGCAGGATCTCATAGATAGTCAGGCTTTCAGCCTTTTTCATTTATAGATGTCTGTACTCAGACATGATAGCTTCCGCTTGTGTTTTGACTTGTATGCTCTGAATGTTGGGTCATGAGACCTATGTTTGTAATATCTCGCTCCTCGGAGCCTAATGAATAAACCTTGAGTCATAGAGTCATGTTGTGATGCCATGTTGTATTTGCACATATCGGGCATATTGTGTGTATGTTATTGAAATGCTTGGTATGTGTGGGATCTGACTATCTAGTTGTTTATCCTTAGTAGCCCTCTTACCGGGAAATGTCTCCTAGTGTTTCCACCGAGCCATTGTAGCTTGCTACTGCTCCGGAACACTTAGGCTGGCCGGCATGTGTCCTTCTTCGTTCCTGTGTCTGTCCCCTCGGGGAAATGTCACGCGATGAATACCGGAGTCCTGTTAGCCCGCTACAGCCCGGTTCACCGAAGTCCTGCTAGCCCAGTGCTACAGCCTGGATTCACTCGCTGATGACCGACACGTACGATGTTGGGTCATGGATGCCTGTCCCTGTAAGTTTGTGCCACTTTGGGTTTACGACTAGCCATGTCAACCCGGGCTCCTTATCATATGGATGCTAGCGACACTATCATATACGTGTGCCAAAAGGCGCAAACGGTCCCAGGCAAAGGTAAGGCGACACCCGTGGGGATACCGTGTGTGAGGCCGCAAAGTGATATGAGGTGTTACATGCTAGATCGATGTGGCATTGAGTCGGGGTCCTGACAGCTTTGGTAGCAGAGCCAGGTTGCCTGTAGGATTACCAAGCCAAACTGGTCGAAGTTGAGTCTAGAAATTCTTTAGTTATGTAAGGGAATTGATTGTGGTTGGGAACGTAAGGCTCTTTTTACTCCTTATACCTTATGCCCTTATGATCTGAGTCATCTTATGTTTCCTACGGGGTTAAGAAACTAGGCTTTCTCTTCTTTCTATCAGGATCACGTGTTACTAATCCGTAGACTTATAAGATTGTTGGATTTAAGTCTCAGTTTAGTTCTTACTGCTTCCGTATGTTAACTGTTGATCTCAGAACCTTGATATTTTGATGATCGAGTGGTTATGCCACCATTTTTGTAGCATGTCTCCAATCTTTTTGAGCATTTACAGCCGTTATGCTATCGAAGTCATCCCAGGTTTCTAAACAGTCTGATGCATTTGCAAATTCCTTCCTCCCGTTTCGATGTTCCTTTGGGCCAGATTAACCACACTAATCGGTGAGTTGAGGTACTCTGTTGCCTTGATATATATGTTGGAGATATTATTATGACCCTAGGTGTCTTAGGGGATCATCTAGTAATCTAGCCATGATTGTGTCCTAGTGTGATGATTCTGGCCATTATTCTCGAAAGCATCTCGTGATGCCACTTAGTAGTAGGTATTCTATTCCTGGGTTTTCGAACAAAGATTCACCCTACTTACTTCATGTTGATAGTGTTGCTAGTTCCTTTAGATTTAGTAACCTTTGCATTAGTCCTCGAGGTCCGTGGTATATCCTTCTTCCAAATACCATGAACCACTTACGGCAGAAGTTTGTTGGATCAAAAGATCACAACAGGAGTGCTCTCGATGGGTTCTCCATTCTATATTGTGACTCTGCCAGTTCAACCTTTCTGCATAGGTTATCCGGAAGAAACATGTTGAGCTTTGCTCGACATACTAATCTATGCATCCACAACTCAGAAAGATATAAGTTCCTTTGAGTTGTCCCTCTCTTTAGTTGTCTTCTGACCTCGGCTATCAATTGATAGTCAGGACTGGTTATGCATTCGTGTTATCAGTGCCTATTACTCTTGTGGTCCGTCAAGCCATTCTATTATGGAATGACCAGGAGAACCAAACTCCAGTATCTCATGCATTTCTAGGATTGGATCAAGTAGTTGTATTTCGCAAAAGGCGCAAACGGTCCCGGGCAAAGGTAAGGCGACACCCGTGGGGATACCGTGCATGAGGCCACAAAGTGATATGAGGTGTTAAATTCTAGATCGATGTGGCATTGAGTCGGGGCCTGACACTGACCGTTGTACGTATGTGTACATGCTACATGCGTGCCTCTACTATGACACGTGAGCGCCTCTACTACGACACGTGCATGCCTCGACTACGACACGTGCGCGCCTCTACATCCACTAGTATGTACGTACACATTCGCGACCAGAATGACAACGCTACGTACGCTTCGACCCGGTTGGTCCCGAATGTCAGGCACTTCCTTGCATGCGAAGATGTAGCTGGTGTGTCCCAGCAGTCAGGGGGGCGAATCGTTTTTTTCTTTTGCCCGGAGGCACTTCCTTGCGTGCGAAGGTGTAGCTGGTGGGTTCCAGCAGTCAGGGGGGAAACGTTTTTTTCGCGAAATACGGTGGCCCGTCCGGTGGTTCGCTACTGTCAGGTGGAGGAATCATTATTTTCCGTGTAATAAGGAGGCACTTCCTTGCTGCGGCCGTGGACCCAGCTATTAGCCTCTCCATGTACAGTACTCTTCCGATGGAATTCGGTCGTTAACCACATTGACCACGCCGCGCCGAGAGCACCATGGCGGTGGATGACGGCCAGGCCTAGGAAGGGGACGGCGCGGAGCCGGGGAAGACGCAGCAGTGGATGCCCACACGAAGAGGAGTACAAGGGTTCACTGGTTTGGCTCCAGTGTGAGGCTGCTGTGGCCGCAGAATAACAGGGGGTGTGGGTGAGTAGAGGGATGGCTTGGCCAGCGGTGGGAGTAGTAGGGGGCGGTGAGGCCTCCGCGGCATCACAACCGTCCACGGGAGGCAGGAGCACGTGGCACGACCGGCGCTGGTTTCGGCGGCTGGAGCAAGAAGACCAGAGGTTGAAGAAGCACTACGACCGTTGGATGAACATCGTATGGTAACAGGAGCTAGAATCGTTCATATTGACTAAGTTGACAAAGCCCTCCGTCCGTGTCAACTTGGTTGGCCCGCAAGTCAGCCTCCCACTATGCTGGGTTCCAGCTGGCAGGGGGAGTATTCATTTTTTGTGCCTAATAAGGAGGAACTTCCTTGCATGCGAAGATAGCTGGTGGGTCCGACCTGTCAGCGGGGGCACGTTTTTTCATGAAATACAGAGGCCCTTCCGGTGGGTCCCAGATGTCAGGTGGAGGAATCATTATTTTGCGTGTAATAAGGAAGCATTTCCTTGTGTGCGACCGTGGACCCAACTGTCAGCCTCTCCAAGCACAGTCTACTGCCGATGGTGTCGTTCGTTGACCATGTTGACCACGCCGCGCTGAGCGCATCCAAGGTGGTGGACGAGGCGAGGCCCCGGACAGCAACGAGCCGGAGATGGGAAGACGCGGGAGTAGAGTCGTAGATGGAGAGGTGTACAAGGGTTAACTGGTTCTAGTGCGGTGTGGTTCGGCAGTCGGTGGAGAAGAACAGGGGGTGTGGAGGGCTGGATGGATGGCCTGGCCAACGGTGGAGTAGCGCTTCATAGCTAAGCGTGCTAAGCAGAGCTGCTAGCAGTAGGAGGCGGGAGGTGGTCCTGGCGGCGCTGGAGGAAGAAGACGAGAGTTTGAAGATGGATGCCGGTTGTTGGATGTAAATCCAACGGCTAACATGTCAGAATCATTTGTTGACTAAATTGACAACGACTTGCGTTGGCTTCGACCTATTGGCCCACATTTCAGCCTCCAAAAATGTAGCACATATTCAACCCATTTTTTTAGAATTTACAGTCTTTTTTTACGCGGTAGAATTTACAGTCAATTTGATCTTTTTTTGAATTACAGCCATTAGTTGCGCTGGGTGAACAAATAATGTAGCGTCCATGCGGCCGATTTATTTTATTTCCTAAAAAATTACAGGCCATTTGCACTTTCTCGAAATACACGATTTTGCTGGGCTGATTCTAATTATAATGTTGGTTGGGCCAGCAATGTTATCAAAAAATAAAAGGGGCTGAGCATTTTGTTATAAATATATTTAAATAATAAGTGATATTATTACATTCATCCTTAAATCTTACGAAGCTTTTGTACACAATCACCAGGATTTTTGTGCCAAAACAATCCAGGATTTTATTGTTAAGAAATTATTTCTATAAGTTAATAAGCTGTGGGATATTGTTTTCTAACACATGTAAGTATCTGTTAAATATATGATGACAATAAAAATAATATATAATACCATATAAAATAATTTAAATATATATAATATAGTTAGAAGGGAAACATAAGTTGGACCTGGCGTTCGTATTCTTATATAGAAAAATAGAACAGACCTCTGTGTTTTCTTCAAAAACATACATAAATTGGGCTGCCGATATTCAGGAAAAATAAAACTTCGGATGTGAGGTCCATAGGCCGGTCGATACATGACGGCCCTCAAGAAAATACAAACAGGCCTATGGACCTCCCATCCGAGGTTGTGGGCTGCGCATGTTAAAAATGAAAGCCTAGACGGGGCAGCCCAAAACCCAGCTGATACTTGCTAGCCCAGTGATAATAAATGATACCTGCCAGCTCCCCGGCTTCATTGTGAATTTATCTCCTATAGTAACTACGTTGAAGCACCTAAAAAATGTAACTATCTTGAAAAACCCGTGGGCTCCAATGTCAGTATAGCATTAGGAGGAAGTATTTTTTCGATGAGGCACTTGCTTGCGTACGGCCATAGACCTGGTGCGTCCCGACTGTCTGCCTCTCCACGTACAGTCCTTTCCAAATTCCTCTCGTTTGTTCAACATGTTTATAACGGCAGACAATGGCGTCGCGGCGAGCGCACAAAGGCGTAGGAGGGGATCCGACCACCTGAGGATGTGCCTTATTATTAATGAAACTACTGAACTAGCCTAGTGGCCAAGTGACACTACCCGATAGCTGTTCCGCCCGGGTTCGATTCCACCTCACACCTGTGCAGGAAAAATATCTCCAAATTTTTTGCCTCTGACTTTATTGACATGTGGGTCCCCATTGTCATACATGCACACCACGTCCAACACTTGCCAAAACTTCGTCCCTCGTTTTCTCTGTGTTTCGCACACTCGACATTGTGTGGGCATTTTGACTATGCATCATATGAAGATATGCTATGCATGAATGTTGATCAGCATGATGTTAACTGGCTGGTAGTTCCATTTTCGACCATGCATAAAACTTCCAACATGATGTTAACCTTGTTTGAAAAGGCCGTGTTAATATAAATGCTCTGCCTCTGAAAGTTGCAGTTTCTTATCTGAAACTGAACTTGCAGTTTCTTATCCGAAACTGAAACTTGTAGTTTCTTCTCTGAGAATCACATTGTCTGCACTTTTATACTCCTATGAAACTACATTTTTAAGTGCTAAAAATAGATCTCTAGAATTCATAAAATACTTCATATGCTCAATACTGCAAATCTGAAATTCAAAATACATTCATATCTAAAAGTACTCTCAAAATACACAACACAAAACACAATTCACAACCTGCAAATACTGACTACCCTAAGCTCCTCCTGACAATTCACAACCTGCCCGACTATTGGGCTAGGGGGGGGGCAGTCCCCTCCTATTCCTCGGCGGCAGACAGCCGCCCCGTGAGACGATGTGAACGGCGAGGGAGAGGATGGAGGGGAAGCGTTGTCGGGCCAACTGCTTTTCTCCTCTTGAAATTGGGTTCGGTCGACGAAGACTCCACCGGCTCGCTCTGGCAGGACACCCTCACAAACGGCACCCTGTAGATGCTTGATCCTTCAATCTCTGGTGGATGCTCCATCTGGGATCGATACTCCCACCACCGCTCCCTCACGATTGGATTCGGTGAATCTGTTTGCTCCATGGACCATAGGAGCAGCTCTATGTACTCCGGCGCGACTCCCTCCGGGAGTATCACTGCCTTTTCGCTCTGTTGCAGATATTTGGCCATGGATGTCGCCGTCGCCGCTAGTTGGTCCTTGTTGTCAAACCAAGACTTTATCTCCAACATCCTAGCTAGCTTCACAGGGTCGCCGTCTGCGATCCTCACGTATTGGTTGTACTCCTCCATCGATCTACTTCTCCACATCACCTTCACTCGTTGGCGGTGGTTTTTGAATGGAAGAGGAGAGGAGCAGCGCTGGTTTTGTATTAGAATGGGAGAGGAGCGACGCTAGTTTTGGACTGGAACAGGAGAGGAGGGGCGGTGGTTTTGAAATGGAAGAGGAGAGGACCGGCGCAGGATTTAGATTGGAACAGGAGAGGAGCGGCGGTGGTTTAAGAGGAGAAGAGCAGAAGAGCGGCGCTAGTCTTGGAAGTATTTTTTTCTTGTTTTGCGTATTTTGCATCAAAGTTTGACCACGTACTGTATTTGACAAGCAAAATGGGAATGCATATCACCAAAAATTGTATCGTTTGGTTCGTATCTAAATGTACTTTCAAATTATGTTATTTTTGCAACGTATAACATATATTTTATGTGAGAAAATCATGGTCAATTATGACCCAGAATAAAAGGGAGACTAGTTAATGTGGGGTCGCTTTCTTAATTGAAGGGTAAATTGATTTTGATTTTGATCCATTCACAGCGCGCCGGCCCTCTCATCCAATCCTAAATCACTGCCGCACGCTCCTCTTCCTCTTCTCCATTGCAAAACCACCTCCTCTCCTCTCCATCATCTCCATTCCAAAACCACCGTCTCACCTCTCCCTCTTTTGATCTTCTCCATTGCAAAACCACCTCCTATCCTCTCCATGTTCTCCATTCCAAAACCACCGTCTCGCCTCTCCCTCTTCTCTATTGCAAGACCACCGTCTCTCCTCCCATCTTCCAAAGCTAGCACCGGACCACTCAGAAGGACATCTATGGAGAGGATGCAGCAGCGAATCAGGTAGATTGCCGCCGGCGACCAGGCAAAGTTAGCCAGGTTGAAGGAGATCCTTACTTGGTTTGATAATGAGTGGGAGATTTCAAGGACGGTGCGGGCCATGTGGCAATGTATGTGAAAGAGCGAGACGGCGGCGACGAGGGCGGCGATGTACATGTACTCCTCGGTGGTAGTCACGCTGTAGTCCTCCGATTTCATTGAGTATCTCCTCTGGGCGATGGAGCAGACAGATTCGCCCGAGGTGACAGTCAGGCGAAGGTGGTGGGCGTACAGGTCGAAGGTCGAGCACCCAGAGGATAACAAATCGATCGAGTATGGTGTGCCATTCGTGAGGGTGCAGAGCCAGCCGGAGCCATAGGAGTATTCGTTCTCCCACCGCAAGAGGAGGCTGGATGGCGCGACGTCGCTTCCCTGCGTTCTCCATGGTTCCCTCGACGCTCGCCTCGTTTCAACGGCGGTGGTAGGGTTTAAGGTAAGCTTCGCACTAACCTAATCTTCCACCTACTCATGCTTACAATCAGTGTGACAACTAATGAAAATCATGCTTACAATCAGTCTCTGAGTACTACGCCAATCACCCTAAAATAGCTCTGGACCTTTGGGTCAAAGTTGTGAGACAGTGTACAAATAAAGAAAAATAGATTGGTGCTTCTTTCAGAAAAGAGTACTCCCTAGAAAACTGCCAATATAAGCTACTAGTATTTGGTTAGAGGATTTGCTGCCGGGAAAGATCCCTCCACAGAGAGCACCACACATCCCACTGGTGGTGGTGGATGCCAATGCATGCATGCAGCATGGTTGGTGTCGGTAATTTTTACTTGGCACACCTCGCACTTTGCATATATACCGGTTCCATACGTACATTTGTGCAGTTCCACCAAAATGCAGTTGAATAACCCTGTTTGCACAGATAATGAAAAAGCGTGAATACATTATAGTGGCACTAGTTGATGAAATACACAAAATAAATAGAAGAAAATATTGCGACAGTATCATAGTATGCCATGCTGCGAGGGCGAGATGGGCCCTGCGACGGCTCATACGGTACGCCTCATACTGGACATCGTCCCAAGTCTCCCAGATACACCTTTTGCCAGTGATGAACATCTGTGTACAACGGTAGTACAAGGAGGTGCCTTGAGACATTCAAATCTCTATTTTTGTACATATCAACTAAAATTAAGCACCCCAGTTTGCAGAAACGCTTAAACATTAACAATGGGACTAGTTGATGAAACATACATTAACAAAGGGAAGCACTTTCTTTATCTACATTGGAAATGAAATGATAGAGATGACACTTGCTCTATTTTAACTGTATTATTACTTCATTTTATGAGTAACACTAGGGTCGAGCAGGTGGCAAACGAGGTGTACCGTGCGTCGCAAGGATGGAGGCCGGGGGTGCTTAGACTGAGATGTTGAAGCTGGCTCTTTCAGTCACCAACATGGATGATTCAATTCATGGGGCCTTTTGGTGCAGTTCACCTAAAAAGAAGCAATGTCCCATGAGCTAGCAACTTATTCTTCATTTTTTTTAAGAAAAGGGCTCTAGCCCCGGTTCCATTTCCATCAGAAAACGAAACCCACAGAGCTTCTTCTTCATTAGTTGCAATAAAATTCAGCAACATCAAGGTTGGTTGTGAAGCTCCTGGAATGATCAACTATAATTTGGATATCATTTGTGCAGTTCAACTAAGATCGAGCGTGAAATGTATATCTCTATTTGCACAAAAAAGGTGGAAAGGAGGGTGACTAACAAGTGATGAAACATGCATCAAATGAAAAGAAGCATGTTCCTTATCTGAATGGCAATCCTACAAGGACAGTAGCAATTTCTAAAGCAGTGGCATTGCTAGATATTAGTGTGGGCATTAGGATTAACTATGACAACTGTTAAATACGACATTACTTTGGGCACGGGAGAGTAGGCGGACCAGGACAGTTGCATTTCTAACCAAAAGAACCAACTTACTTTAATGGGAAATTTAGCAGGACATGTAAAAAAGTGCCATTGATTCATATTACTGGAGGCATTACATTGAAAACAACATTGGTTTAACGTGCCCTTACTTTTAATAGTGCGACTGCTACATTTTACTAGTGGCATTACATAAGAGTGGCTCGGGGCAACAAACATCAGAACAGGATATCTGGGTTGGTCCCATTTTTGTTTGGTATAGCCACCTTATACTGTGTGAGGCTAGCAAATCTAGTGCTGGACTTACTCTGTTGACTTGTCCCCCAGTCCCCACTTTCTTTACTTTTTCAACCAATAGATCGGGTTTATATTGAGTTTGTACTGTGTTTCCCTCTATTTCCCTATTAGACCTAGAGACCAGTTAGATAGCCAGTCTCTGCTACTTTTCGCCCCCATTATTTCCTCTTTCGACCAAGTCCTAGATTCAGGTAACAAATCCTCCCCCACCCCCACCCCTTTCTTCCTTGTTTGAATCAAGTAGTACTAGATTCGAGTGCATGAACTAGTTTTACCTCTTAAACGTAAAAAAATAGGTGGTTTTCGAACAGCCGATCGATCCTATCTACGAGGGGGCCTGAGAAATAGTAAAAGATACAAATGCAGCGATGTCAGGAGCTCGGGAAGTAGAGCAAGGCCGGTTTCGAAGGAAGTTATACCTGATGGTCACCGGGATGTCGCTAGGTGGGCGGCGGGAGGCCGGATCTAGCCACACTACGACAGCGAGGAAGAAGGGGTCGGAGGCCCTCCCTCGCCAGCGGTGCTTGGGAGAGAACGACAAGGCAGGCTGATCGGGACGCACCAGCAGTGGGTAAGACCCGTCGCCGAGGATGACCGCGTGAACATTGCACCTTCTCACCTTCCCCGGCGGAGAGGATCCGGCTGGATCTGTGACCAGCTGTGAGCAGAGAGAGAGAGAGAGAGTGGCCACCGCTGTCGTGTTTAGATCTGGAGAAGCTGAGACAGTGTGAAGAGAGCAACACTAGCAATCAAGCACGGAGACTCCTGCCTATATAATGGAGTAGTACTAGTTTTCTTTTGTCTATCGGAGCCGGCTTGACCTCGTCAATGACTGTCGAGAAGTCTTCATGCACGTGGCCTGGAGGCGCAGTTGTCGTCATTTTGATCTGAAGCGCCGGATTATAACATATAACACAAAAAAATGCCACATGACAAGAAATCATCACCTCACTGCCCAAAGGAGACAACATGAATCCCGATGGACAAACTAGACGAGGAACAAAGCTCAAATTAACGATAAACTCATAGAAAAGGGGTCCGTCGATAGATGTCCTAATTAACATAGCCGGCTTGACCTAGATGGCAGCCGAGTAGTCTTCGTGCATGTGCCCCTAATGACTAGCCCAACTTAGTTGTCGCTGTTTAACCCTCGCAGTGATCCGAAGGACATTACACCTAATTTTGCAAGATGACAAGAAACCTTTTTTTAGATTTCTCACCACAACTACAGCCATGTACTACACAGCCTGCACAATATGTAGACGATAGCCAATCCACGCGTGTCTGTTGGAGTCTGGTCACATGCATGGACGAACTGATCTTCCGTGTCTTGCAGGGATTGTCCAAGCACCAACGTAGTACAACACTTCTCTAGTACTATCGCTCGTCTCCCTCTTCTATTAAGTCACCCGACTTGCAGGGCCGGGGAGTGTGCCTATGGTCGGTTCTCAATTGCAGTCCCACATGTGTGTGCAAATGCAATATGACGCGCGTTCCATTCGGAGAGCAGCGTGCCAGACCGACCGACCGTCTGGGGTGCGACGCGAACGCGACGGGCGTGTTGTATACTCCGTACATGTGTACCGCCATTTTCTAGAGTCTTTGCTCCATGGCGCAATCCATGGATACAAAATTAGTATATTGTACTATTTAAAAGTTTAGGGGGGGCTTTTCCTGCGCGGTAGGCTGCGGGGCAGTTTCGCCTAGTCAGTTCGACAGAGACGCGAGAAGACGAGGGAGTATGCTGCTGCAAACGTAGGGCTATGTGATTTGGCAGCGAGTTACTGCTGGACAGGTGGGGCCACGTGATTTGACTTGCCATTATCATTTTAACTGCGGCGCTACGACCGGCGTGAGTCTCCCGATTCCTGACCACATCCATACAGGTGCCTCTCCCAATGCTCCACCATGTAGTAGAGGTTGGCTCTTGCAGAGCCCACTTCTCCACTTTTTCCTTCCTCTCTTTCCTCCACATATGCAAAAATGCCATGTAAAGCGCACTATTGTAGTATTTACTTGCTCCTACAGGTGCTAAGCTTGCCACATAGGCATAAAGTCTGATGTGACAAGTTAATCAAGAAGAGAGAGACTAGTTTGGTGACCCAAGGAAGAAACAGTGCTAAGCACGTGTACCTAGGTGAAAAGACAATTTTGAGTCTATAGATAATTAAATGAAGCAAACTTAGCAACAAAAAACTAATAAGCACACCATTTCATTGGAAGAGGTCACTCCTTGGCAAATGTAATAAATACTAGTACTCCCTGTGTCCCATAATATAAGAACGTTTTTGGCACTACACTAGTGTCAAAAACATTCTTATATTATGGGACGGAGAGAGTACGAAGAAAGAGATAGAGAGAAGTAAAGAAATAAATACACTTATAGCCAACCTTATAGCTAGCCTTGTTGTAGTATGAGTGACTAAGTGATGACTATGTACGACATGCCAACATCAGATAGCCTAACGCACTGTGTTAAATCTCCAAGGGCGCGACCGCGCGTGCGACATGACGGTCGTGGTAGGCGCGACCATGATACGGGCTGCTGCCAGCCCTTGGATCTGAGATCAAACGATCGCATGCTAAGTTGCTGAAAATTTGCAGAATAACCCTCCCGCCGCAACCGGCAAATTTCCTCCCGCGGGCCGGAGTAGGTTTCTCGGTTTGCATGCCGGTTTAACGGAGGGGTTTGATGGAGGCGAGGAGGCGTGTTCAGCCGGGTGTGCAGTGGATGGCGCAGTACTATTCGATTTGATAACTACAACTAGTATATTATAAAAAAACAAAGAAGAGTAGTAGAGATAGAGATAAGAATAGAGATTAGGGAGGAGCACCATCTACTACTTCGTGGGCTACTCCTGCGCTCCATTCGGCAGCCGCAACGTCCCCTACAGCCACTCCCTCCTGTACTCCATTCGGCGGGCGCTATTGACATTTGGGGAGCGCACTCTCGCGACTGCTAGTAGCGACGGCTTCACCGACGACGACTTCTTCCCTGACGTCGGCAACCTCTTCCTCAACAACATGGGCGACAACCTCAATGCCAATGGTGCTGCTCCCGTTGCAGCGTATGTGTTTCTGTCCTTCCTGTTCGAAATCACGGTAGAATTCATGTTTCTAGTTTGTGTCCTAGACTCGATCTCTTCATCTACTATGCTAGTTCGCATGATTAGTTTAATCTCTGTTATAGCCGTCATGATTTATTTTGTAGTAAGTCTCGTAGTAACTTGCTCATATATTCAACTGGTGGAACATCCCCTACAACCACTCCCGTTTCATGGACGGCCTGGTCAATGCCTCCAAGGAGCCCTTCGTCTACTGCTATGAGTGCCCGGTGCCGTTTTGGGGCTCGCCGGCGGACATCGTGCATCACCTGACGCACGCGTGCATCGATCATTACTGGCCCTTGGCGAAGAACATCAAGTATGAGACGTGCTACCCGTTCACCATGCCGGAGTCGCTGGAGGATCAGCGCCGCCTGCTAGTCTCGGAGGAGGACGGCAGTGTCTTCCTCTTGATCGTGGCCACCAGCGAGGCCCGCGCAGGCCGCCGTCACATCTCTGTAGTGTGCGTCAGGGGCGACGCCGCTGACGCTGACACTGACACGAGGCCGATGTACGGGTGTGTGCTCACTATTACTACCCCTCGGCGGTACGTGGGCGGCGACACTGGCTACGTCAAGCTGACTTGGACTCTGCCGAGCTGGGACCTTCCCGCCGATGTGGACATGGAAGACGCATGGTATTATTTGACCCCCAACAATGGGCATGGGGACTCCATGGAGGTTCACCTGGACATCTGCATTACTAAGTTAAATGTTGATCATTAGTCTTCGCTCAATGTAATCCGCTGTCTAAGCATGTGGAGACTTCCATGCATGATCTTGCTCTATTGGAGTATCGCACATGAATAAAAGTGTATGCATTTATGGTTTAGTCTAGAATCTTCCATGTATGAATTTTTACTATAGTACTGGTGAAAGACTTATGATAAACCATTTCCTGCAAAGCACAATAAGAGTTATTTCTTCACAAGTTTTGGATGCAGGTTGAACAGTTGAACGCTTTTGTTTGCAAACGATACTTTTTTATCTATTTCACCCGAATGTTTCTGAGCTCTAGAGATGAAATAATATCCGAAGAAACCTATTGATACCTGTTACACATGAGATGACCCCCACATCCTTTGTCAAAATAAACAACACCCCGATCAGTGCATTTCACTCTTCCGTGCAACGCACGGGCACCTTACTACTATAGATTAGTACGACCAAAAATTGAACTAACATTATATATAGTACGATAAATGATGATGCATGTCACCTAAAATTATATCATTGAAAACTATGTTCAAATACGATATTGTTTTTGTTGACATGCACTAACATTTTGTCAGTTAAATCTTCATTCAAATTCAATGGGGGATAAACCCCGACCGATGTAGTAGTACTAGTGTAGAGGGTGGCGCTGCATGGGAGTCTCAACTCTCACCCCGCTCGTGGCATGGCGGTAAAGCCGTCATATCACAAAACCCAACCACTCCTAGTAATAAGTGGCCTGGTAAAATAAACGGACAAGCAACCATCACATCTCTCCGTCTTTTTTGCATTTCATCTCTCTGCATTTACTTTTTCTGGTTCATCTCGCACACTCGATCCCTAGCTACTACTCCTAGGGCCAGTTCTTTTGGTGGCTTCCCCAGCTTTTCCCATAAGAATAGTCACAGTGGAGAGTAATGCTTCCAATGCATTGATGCTTACGTGAGGTGCTAAGCGCATTTAAAACCCTAGCAACTAGTCTCCCCAGTGCATTAGTGCTTAACTTTTGTAGCTAAGCCTCCCTCATTGAATTGTTTAACAATTAAACTCCATCATTCATTAGTTGATAGTCATTTTTCATAGGTTCACACACTTAGCACCGTTTCCTCTTAGGGTCACCCTAATGCTCTCTCTCTTCTTTAATTGCTTTGCCACATCATTTTCTTGCCTATGTGGCACCCTTAGCACCTGTACACTGTGGAGCACTGGGAAGGGCCTAAAACAATAAGGCGCCTCACTCATTCATTTCGGCTTCTAAACTAGTACTAGTAGTACAGTAACTCCGTCCTAGTTTATTCCTCACCATTGTAATTTGTGCTAAATTTTGACCAAAGATTTAACTGATAAAACGTTAGTGCATGTGACATGCACTAACATTTCATTAGTTAAATTTATGACCAAAATTTGACACAGATTACAATGGGGACCTATAAACCAGGACGGAGGTAGTAGTTCTGGGATTACTAATCTAGAAGCCTAAAAGAACTGGCCCCTGGTACTCCTACTAGTAGTAGTACTCAAGTTGGAATTCCAATTGGACGACACAACTTGTTAGGCAAAAAATTCGATTCAGGGTGTAGGAAGCGGTTTGGGAATTTGCATGCCTTTCCAACCAGTTAGATACTCCGTACATAGATAGAGATAAGTAAAAAAATAAATACACTTATAGCCAACCTTATAGCCAACCTTATTGTAGTATGAGTGACTAAGTGATGACTATGTATGACATGCCAACATCAGATAGCCTAACACACCGAGTTAAATCTCCAAGGGCGCGACCGCGCGAGCAATGCGACGGTCGTGGTAGGCGTGACCATGATACAGGCTACTGGCAGCTCTTGGATCTGAGATCAAATGGTCGCATGCTAAGTTGCTGAAAATTTGCAGAATAACCCTCCAGGATAGGATATTCACCCATAGGTCTAGAATCACGCCATGCAACCGTTCGATCTCAGATCCAAGGGCTCTCGGAAGCCCATATCATGGGAGAATGGAAAGCCACTACCCTGCCGTTCGCACGCTGGCAGTTTGCTCCTACTCGTCCCCGCACGTCCTTTAATACTATAGTGGTTCGCTCCTAGTCATCCCGTCCTTTCACATTACGGCAGTTCCACTAATCCTAACCCTCCTCCCAAATCCATGGCGTCCCAAATCTCCACGATTGGTGGTGAGTACAAGGTTAGAACCATCACGGGCGATGAGTTTGACGTCATCTACACCCGTTCTTCCGTGATGGTGAAAGGATGCCTTTCTCGGTTCAGACGCATGTTCGAAGACTCAGATGATGAGTGGGTCGCTGGGCTAGATGTTGAGTACACCACAGTCGTGGGACAAGAGAAGGATCTAAAGGACGAAGAGAGGAAGAAGCCCGCCGTGATCCAGGTTTGCATGCATGACTTATGCTTGGTCTACCACATATGCCATGCCGATGTTGAATGCCTGGATTTTAAGGACTTCCTCGAGAGCAACCTAGTCAAATTTGTTACTGTAGACTTTGGTAACGACAAAGAAGTCCTGGTTCGGATAGGCCTCGTTGTAGGCAACACCTTCGACCTCTAGAAGAATCGGCTAGTGTCCTCTCGTCAGCCTTCAATGCTGACCCTGGCAGGAGCCATGGTTCATCCTTCATACGGTAAACTGGAGAAACCTCCATACATGTTTCATCGTTATGCATGGCAGCATAATGTACTAGATATAGACCACATCCACTATGCTGTAGTGGATGGCTACCTTTGTTTCAATATCTACAAGGGCTGGATGAAGAGCAATAGCCAAGTGTGCAGTTCAAGCAAAGAAGTATCGGCCAAGAGGAAGAGGGACAAGGACGAAGTCGAGGACGTGGACGAGGACTCCGAGTAAGGTGGCAGTGTCGTTGCTCACGGTGGTTCTAATGCAGTGTCTACCGGAATAGTAGCAAAGTTTAATTTCAGGTGTGCTTAATTTAATTTGAGGGGTGTGTTGTGCTGAGCCCCCAGCAGAACTATGTTATGTTTCTTCTCGTTACTTTAACTCTTCAATACGTACATACTAGTATTTCTTACATTTCATCTTTTAGTTGGTATAGTACCACCACTCGTTTCTTCACATTATATACGTACAATATATATGGCCAACATCATATAGTCAGCAGTTTAGTTGTCAAAGAATTTCAGGGTGCTTAGTTTTGTCAAAGAATTCTAGGATGCTTAGTTTTATTTGAGGGGTGGGTTATGTTGGACACCATTATTGTGACTAGCCTTTTTAATAGTACTATATGCATAATTTGGCGACGATCGCTCTCTATATGTACCACCTTTTTTTAATTTCAAGTTTTGCTCCATGGCGCAATCCATCGATACTACTACTGTACAAAAGTATACATTTTTGAAAAGGCTAGAGAGAGGGGCATTCTAGCTTCGTCGGTTTCACGAGAGGCGAGGGCCTTTGTGATTTGACGGCCCATTATTGCTGGAAGGCGGGGCCTTGTGATTTGACTGCTCGTATAAATGCGCCGACGACCTGAGGAGGAGCAAAGAACCGTGCGGTATACTCAAGTTTTCCACTAGAGTAGTACTACAACGGAGGAGCACGAAACACGGCAGCCCAGTGCCATATGGCGATAAAAAATGATCTAATTTGCTAGTCATCTCATTGTTAGCATTGTTCTATTCATTCCCTCAAAAAAAGCATTGTTCTATTCATGACTTGTAGAGAACGTGACACATGCGGTGAAACACCCGAAGCAAAAGATGAAACACATGAGCAAAAGAAGAAGCAAGATTATCACCCCAAATGATCTAATTCGCCGTGGAGTCGTAACTACTTCTTCATCGCCTCCACGACCTCCATGTCCTTGCGCGTCTTCTCCGCCATCTTCTTCATTCTGTCCATGATGCAGGATTTCTCGACGCGAGCCTTCATCATCTGTTCCACGGCCGCATTACGTACCTTGATAGCAGCCGGGTGCTCGATGCGGAGCTTCGCCAACTCCTCCTTCTGTTCCATGTTGAGGGCCTGCAGCATCTTCATCGAGGAACTACTATTATCATGCAGCTTCTTCCAGCCGGCGTTCTTCTCCTTCAACAGGTCGATCTCGTGGTAGAGCCTCGCCTTATCCTCCTGAAGTCGCTGGATTTCGCCGGTCGCCTTCTTCTCCGAGGCAATGCTCTTCTTCAGCAGCATCACCAAGCCGGCGGTCAACTCTCCCCTGCTTATTGAGCTCAGTGGGCATGTCGTCGAGGCTCTCCTTCAGCAACTCCATCAAGCCTTGGATGAACTCCTTTTGCTTATGAGGTGCTTATTGAGCTGATCGGGCATGCCATCGAGGGATAACGACTCCAGTGCCGCCGGCTCGGCATGTTCGCCTCTGCGGCTAGGGCGCTCCTGGGAGCCATCGCCTGCCCGTGAGAGATCTTTCGATGTCTCTGTGTGGCGGTGAGCCCTCTTTTTTTCTGCAGCCTTGGTTGCGGCTCCCTTGTTACGAGTAGTTCTCGACCTAGAGCTCTGCTCATCGGCCATGGCAACGACGGACGAAGAAGAAGCACTTACGAGGAGGAAAGGTAGAGTAATTTTTGGTTAGGTAGTTCCCCTTTTTATAACCTATGTACTAGCACTAGTACTAATACCTGCATAGTGGGAACACGTTCAGGTTTGGTACATACTAGTAGGTGTGAGGAGGCTTTCGAATGTGATGGGAACAAGGTAAAGATTAATTGATGGTTTTGGTTTCGAGGCCCGAAACGGCTCCCGGTGAGTTTAGCGGAACATAAATTTCAAGTACTACACTGCTCAAATGTGTAAATATTATGTTACTGTCAAAAATTGGCACAAAATATGAAGGAGAGCAATGGAAGTACTACTAGCAACCCATGATTTAACTACTCACATGCGCACGGTGGAGTAATAATGTCTTTCTTCCGCCCTCACGTCCACTCAATTTGTATGCGCTGTATTAATTGACCATCAATGAAGTGAACGACTTTACATGCGTCAAATTATCACATGGGGTGGATCTTGGTACAAAATTGCGTCCGCCCGTGTACCCGCGTGTGCGTGGGAGGGAATGAGTGCGTGTGTGGCGTGCGTGCACATCTACGCTTCATGCATGTACCGCCAGTATGGCTCAGAAAGGACGAGTACATTGTTCTGGAACCAGCAACACGTCACTGTTATCAATCCACGCAAGGAGGTCGCGACAACGTCTCCACATGTGCCACATGGCTTCATGAACTGTAAGAGAGACACTATGTAGCGTGCCATTGGAATTATAATTTACGTGTTTTGCACATACTCGAAGTACTAGTAAGGTACACGTGCATTGCACGCATTAGCTTTTGCAACCAAATTATGAATAAATACCACACTATAGCATGTAAGCTCTGAGTCATATATGCCTGGTGTAGCCCTTTAATTCTTATAGTTTATCTCATTCAAAATCAATTAATTTTTATAAAAAAGCTAAGAACGTGGGAATAGGAAAAACATGGGATTATAGTGGAATGTCGTCTTGAATCCTACATGATTGTATGAGTGTTTGATTGTGCATAGAAATAATGCAGAATTCTTTCAAAGAGGTTTGAGTTGATGGGATGTTTCCTATGAAATCTAGTGCAAATGAATCATATGGAAAAATTCCTATGGTTTACAATCCTACGAATCAAACAACCAAGATAGGAAAAATTCCTAATGATTAGAATCCTCCAAAATTCCTTTGAGAATCCTTTGAATCAAAGAAGCCCATAATCTATTTTATGATTCATAGAATTGTGCGTTGTAAAGCATAAAGTAAAAACAAATAATGGCAATTCAACTAGAAAAAAAGTTTGGGCAGTTATGATACGGAAGATTCTAGAACAAAAGAGAACCACTGTTGTTTTGAGGTTTGTGCATTATGCTTAAGTTCAACCATGGAGTCTCTAGATTGTACATGTGGAAAATCCGGTGGGGGCTAGAAGATGGTGCGAGGGGCCGAGTGGAGGGAGACTATGAAGGAATGCACAAGTGCGAGATCGATATTTAGAGAGAGGGGGCGAACACGTGCGCTGTTGCGCGCAGTGGCGGAGCCATGAAAAATAAATGAGCTAGGGGGCCAAGCATTGCTAATCCTTTACGAGGAGGGTCAATTCATGAACTTAAACCATTTTTAGCAGCAATTGTCTAATGATCACATTCATATTAGCCTCGATATATAGTGATGTTAGGGGGGGGGGGCCCTTACTGCCCCTGTCTTCGCCATTGTGCACGCGTCTGAGAGATGAAGCGGAAGGCATGGATGATGAGAGGGGGACGTTGGATATATAATTAATGTGGGTGTATTAGCTATATATGTTAATCCTATATAGAGAGGTATAGATTGATCGATGTGGACGTGGGAAAGAGGGTGAGACCTCACTGGATATATCGATTGATCGGTTTGTGTGGAAAACTATGAAAGACCTAGCTATATACACACATACATAGAGAAACCATCGATCTTGCGCATGCACGCATGAGAGATAAGTAATGCCCGATATGATGGAGAGGGGGATGTGTTGGATGTGTGCCTTCATGGAGACCGACCTTGAAGAAAAAGATTGCATGTGTGCGATGGATAATGCCGACTGGTAATGTGTGTGCATCGCATGCACGTGAGAAAAGTTAGTGGTACAATTATAAAGAGAAGACAACTGTGTGGGTGTAAAAGACTAGGTGAGGTCATAATCAATGTAAAGTTGAATTCAAATATTTGAATAAGAGATCCTGATGTTTGAAACCCATGCATGCATGAATAATAACGGAGAATCTGCGCGGTGTGGTTTGGAAACGAGCATGTTGTAATGATTACACATTGAACAAGGTCAGACTTGATTTGAATTTGAGATACCTAATGGCAGACATCATTTGGCCACGTCGCATCATGCATGGACACACTATTCTAATTGGAGATTATGGGGGCTTTCGCATCACATATCTATATCTTACCCTATATATATTATATTTTTATATATTTTTATATTGTGTGCGGGTAACTTTAACTTTGAAAGATGGTCGTTGGATGAGGCGAATCCGATGGTCCAAAGATGGCAGATTTGAGCACTACTGGCCGTTGGATATTCATCTAGATTCCACCAGATTTCGCCACATGTATAATCTGGAAGACTCCATGGTTTGAACTTAAGCATAATGCACAAACATCAAAACACAAGCACTTCTTATTTGTTCTAGAATCTTCCGTATCAGAATTGTCCAAATGTTTTTCTACATGATTTGCCAATTTTTTTTACTTTTATGTCTTACAACGCACAATTCCATGAATCTTAAAATAGATTAGCTTTCTTATAAAAACTAGATGATTTTGAATGAAAATGAACAATAAGAATAAACGAACATCTACATCATGCCTATATGAACTCAAAGCATACATGCTATAATGTGGTATTTATTCATAATTTGGTTGCCAAATCTCATGCATGCATTGCATGTGTACTTACTCTAGTCTAAATGGTGTTTGGTGTGTGTTGTGCGTGTTGAGTGCAAATTGTCTTTTTTTTTGGGGTACACGTTAAGCTTGTTCTTCCGAAATTTCAAGCCGCGCCTTGTTATGCCGAAAATTCAAGCTAGCATCTCTGTCTATCGTGCTGTGAAACTCACGCCTCTTCAATCCGTGCCTTGTTAGCCCGAATAATTAAGATATATCTTGTCTTGTTGTGCTCCGACAACTCCCTCCATCTCAACCCGCGCCTTGCTATTCCAAAATTACAACGCGCGTGAAAACTCCACCTCCTGTGAATCCGACACGCGAAATGCCCGTGGTACCCCTGAAGCAAAAGAACCGCCTCAAATCGGTGGGGGTACTTTCATAACTTACACCACATTTCATACAAACGCGTCTCTAAGCCATGGTTCCACACTGCCATCCCATCCGCCCACCCATTCGTACACCGACGCCGCGAAAACCCACGACGAAACCCCACATCCTGCTCCATCCGCCACCCAGCCGGAGCCTCTTCCCCGACGACGTCGTCCACAGCAACACCTCGACGTCCCTCATCCATCGTACCGGATGAGGATCAGTCGTCGATATCGTCGTCCCACCAGTTCAGCCAACCCGTCCTCCACCTCCAAGGAGCTGCCCCGACGTTCCCCTCGTCTTTCGCGCCACCTCCATTCCCACACTGCTGTCTTCACCTGCACCACCGGAAGAGCATCATCATCACCATTTCCTCGGATGAAGCTGCGGCCTAATCGGCGCCACCAAAGAGGTTGTACACTAATCGCCGTTTCTTCTTGATTCGATCTCACGGTGCTGCCGGCGCTCGGTCCCGAGCCGACACGGTGTGGCTCCATCCACGGCAGCGTCGCTGGCCACTTCCTCCACGGCGTTGCTCCCTCGGCGGCGACGTCCACATTAGTAGGAGCTGCTGTTGCTTTAGCTCTCGCTCGCGTTGCTGCTTTGCTCTTGCTCTCGGTCCCCTGCCTAGTCTGCTCTTGCTACTGCTCTTGCTCGCGCTACTGCTCTCGCTCTTGCTCTTGCTTGCGATGCTGCTCCGATTAAGCAACACTTTAGTCGACTGAATCGACTTTTGGGTGAGTCGATTTTCAGGGGGTGGGGGGGGGAGGGCTCGCCGGGGTGAAGGAAGAACTAGCCGCAGCAGGGAGGGGGCTCGCCGGAGAGGTACCCCACTATCTATCTTAGGGTTCAGGGTGGGGGCGGTGGTCGCCGGTGGTGGCAGGGCATTGGTGGGGCGGTGGCGTGGGGATCACCGGAGAAAAAGCTCGGCACGGGGGGCCTAGAGGGATGGCCGGGGCAGTGGCGGACCGGCAGTGGGGAGTGCTTTCAGGGCGGGCGGGGAGGCGCATCGCCGGCCGTGGGCGGCGGGGGGCTGTTGTTTGGCTGATGGTGGCTGGCGGCTCAGGGGGTGGAGGTTGAAGATGAATCGCAAGCCCTTGATTTCGTATCCAATGGCTACAAAATCGACTGACCAGAGATGAAAAAGTCAGTTGACCGACGTGTAGCCTCACCTTGCTAGTGCGTTCAGTTTCGACAGCAAAATTCAGTTTTGACAGTTAAGTTCAGTTTCGACATTTAAGTTCAGTTTCGACTGTTAAATTCAGTTTAGACAGTTAAGTTCAGAGATGAGCGGCTGATGTATTTTACATCTAGCACTTTGTGGTTATGTATTTTACGTCATGTATTGGAGATGCTATTAGAATTCCACTCAGGTTAACATTGTTTGTTGTCTCTCTTGTCCTGCTTCAGCCTCGGCATCGTACAACTCACCGGAGCTGCTCCAACGACGCAACCCTCCATCACAGTGGAGCAGTACCTCGAGCTCCATCTCCAGACGCCTAAGATCTTCTTCCCCTCCTCCGACAGCCAAGTCAGCCGGAGCATCCTCACCGGGCAACCGAATTACGCTGAGATCGACATGGCTTCGCCAAAGAGGTTGTACACTTGTTGCATCTCTTTTTTACTCTACATGTTATATATATTGTCCACTGAGCACTCGTAGTAATGGGGAATACGATTATTTTATCCTACTATATGAAAAGCAGTGAGGTACCAGGCAACTTAGCTATCCGTGATGGACTCTCTTGAACGCCATCATTATTTATCTCTGCACGTTTGAGTTGTGCATTTGTCGATGGGCCTGGGAGTTGAGCTAGTATTGCAGTGGCCTGGGTCCAAAGTAATAGAAGTAGCACAAAAACATTTTTTAGTGTAGGATTTTCCTTGCTCAAGCCTGTCTACTAGAATCGCCAGTGCTTGAAAGGAAAAGTGAATGAAAAACATAGGAATTGGAAAGTTTCCTATGGTACTACTTTTCATGAATTTGGTGCAAAGGAATGGAGCAAAGGAAAACTGTAGGATTTGTTCGCTTACTGTCTCCTTGAAAGAAAAACCGTAGGAATTCTAATTTCCACTTCTCCTCCTTTTCATATTCCTATTCATCAAGCACAAGACTAAGAGATAGTAGCATAATAGCATTATAACCGTACATTTTCTTGTGGTTTGACTTAATCTCACCATGCTTTTTTGCATCCTGTGATCTTCTAATTGTTGTGAATCAAACACCCAGATTGGCAGAAATCTTGTGTTTTTAAATTCTCTGTTTTGCACGTGCATTCCTATCCTATTCCTGTCTATTTCCTATCCCTGCATTGTTAGAGTCCTCAAATTCAAGCAAGCCCTTACTCAATTACTTCTGTTACAGATATGTGTCAAAGAAAACCTTGTGTGGTTTATCCTGCTCCTACGGTGCTGTGTTCCACCCCAGCTCAGCTGCTCCAACGACAGAAGGGTTCACCACAGCGGGGATCCGCTCTCCAGACTATCTTTCGCCGCCTCAGATCATCTTCCCCGCCGCCAGCATCCACAACAATTGCATTACCATCATCAACTCAGCAGATGACCTTGAGGATTACACGGGTCCGCAAGAAAGCCAGACTCTTCCGTGTCTGCTTACATTATGCGTCGCTTAATATGATGACATGCTACATTATCTTCGTGTTCACCTATTAGACTCTGAGTTAGGTCGAAACTATGCTGAAACTTGAGTTTTTAAATGGTTGTGGGGTACATATTGGGGCAGCAATTCAGTACTATCTGTCTACTATCTGGTTAATCTCCGGTGTCTACTATGAGTTTCATGTTGGCTGCAAACAAACATTAAAGGAGCCATTATCTGTATTTTTTAACTAAAGCTATTATCTGCCTGCTATCATTTGTTTTGGGTCTATCCATAGTTTGCTACCATCACTCTATATTTGTGCATGCACTCCTTACATAATCTCACAATGTTTTATTCCTATGCATGCCACTTATTGTACACAATGGAACTGATCATGTAGAGCAAAAGAGACGAGCCTTGCGTGGCAATAAAATTTCATGCAGACATCGTTCCATGGTGGGCGCAAAGGCAGCCCACCCTCCACCCATTTTGGATCGTAATCAAGAGGAAGATAACTGTTCTGAGGGGGATTCAGAAGGAGAAGACCACTCCTATTTACCCCATGAGGTCTTCGCTCTAACTTGGCATGCTGATGTTGGTAATATCATGCATATGGTGCCCTGCATTGCTTACTGTATACTTAGTTTAGACATGCTTTGTGTCAATGCCATCTGTTTAGTTTCTTTATCGTATATTCATGCAATGCCATCTTGTTTAGCCAGGCATCATATATGTGAATTTTGCAATGCCACCCTGGTTAGCCAGTCATCTTATATGTGAATTATATCATGCCATCATTTTTTTATTACGTGTTAAATTTGTCAACAATTTTAGTACATTCAATTACTCTTCCTGTGCATCAGCCATTCGGCACGGTCATGGAAAAATCTGGAGTGGAAACAAGGTCTTCAGAGCAGACAATGCTATCTGACGAAGCGCATGTCTTGCTGGTTACTGATAGCTCCTCATAGGAGGATTCAGAGACAGATGACCAGTCATATTCCCCCCCCCAGGTGCATGCCCTAACTTGGCAAGGTTATGTTGCTCATATCGTGCATATGGTATCTTGCATTGCTATGTCATTTGCTTAGTTTAGACATGCTTTGTGTGAATGCCACCTGTTTAGTGTCTAATTACCATATATGTGAATTATGCAATGCCATCTTGTTGCAAGACATTATATATGTGAATTATGCAATGCTATCTTGTTGCAAGGCATTATGTATGTGAATTATGCAATGCCATGCTGTTTAGGCAAGCGTCATATATGTGAATTATATCATGCCGTCCTTTTTTTGTATTTCTCATTGCTTTTGTCGACAATGTTTGTATATTCAACTGCTCTTCCTGTGCATCAACCATTTGAATTGGTGATGGAGAAATCTGGAGTGAAAACAAGGTCTTCAGAGCAGACAATGCTACCTGCTGAAGCAGATATCTTGCTGGTTACAGATAGCTCTTCAGAGGAGGATTCAGAGGCAGATGACCAGTCCTATTATCCCCTTGAGGTGTATGCTCGAACTTGACAGGGTTATATTACTCATATAATGCATATGTTGTATTGCAATGCTTAGTTTTTACATCATATACACAATATTGAATGCCATCTCCTTAGTTGACACATCATATTGCGATTGCCCTCTGCTCACTTCCTTAGTATATAAATCATATACTTGAATTATGTCATGCCATGATGTTTACATAGACAGCATGTATCTGAATTATGGCATGCCAACCCATTTTCTAAAGACATAATATAGTTATATCATCTCATCCTGTTTACATAGTCATCATATTTTAAATTATGTCATTCTATCCGTGAATTATATCATGCCAGCATGTTTCCATCAACGACATGTTTGTGATTTATGGCATGCCAACCACTTTAATAGACACATCATATAGTTATATCATGTCATCCTATTTACATAGTCATCATATTTTGAAGTATGTCATTCTATCCTGTTTAGTGAGCCATCATACATGTGAAATTGTGTCATGCTATCCTATTTAATTAGCCATCATATATGTGAAATTATGTCCTGCTATTCTGTTTGCTTAGACAACAGAAATGTGAATTATTTCATGCCCTGTTTTCTTCCCTACTATCCATTGCACCTGTCTATCTTACAATGTCTGTACATTCAGTTACTTTTCTTGTTTATCAACCATTTCAATTGGAGGGAGTGATGGCAGTATCTGCGGGAGTAAAAACACGGTCTTCAGAAAAGATCGTGCTACCTGTCGATGCAGATAGAACCACGGTTGTACTTGCTCAAGAACCAGCCCCACCACACATAACCCACACTCATGCAGATTGTACCCCTACCCAGTTGGACAGAGAACTAGCTACACCCCTTCTAACCCCAACCCCAGCAGATAGACACCCGGTTCCCGTTGACACAGCACCGTCTCCACCACAGAGCACCCAAACACGAGCAGTTAGTAAGGCAAATGCAGTGCCCAAATCACGAGGACCACAACTCCGAACCCGAAGTCAACGCTTAAAGCATAAGAAGAATTGTTCTTAGGTCAGGTTCCGTAGCTATGGTTCATACTACTTTGCTCTTGCATCACTGTATTTACTGATACCAACTAATTTCAAATTTGAAGGATGCAATTGAAACTCCAATGGCGCAACAGGTATGTTTTAAACCTGTTTCTTCAACATGTTTGGATGTTTGCTGTTGTAACTTGCTCTATGTTGATTTCAGTTTCAATTGAATAAATAGTTATGCTCTCGTGCCATGCACATTACAAGTGTTGTTATTGTTGTGTAGTTTCCCACATTTATATTCTGTCTATGCTTCTTTGTCTTAAATAGATATGATTCAAACTGTATCTATCTTGATTTGGCAACATAAACTAGAATGATATAGACCATACAGTGACCATACTACACAGATATATGTTTGTTTCATGCTGTTATCCTGTCCACCTTACTACTGAACTGGTTTACCAAAATGAGTTTCATATACTACATTGTAAACCTGAGATGTGTTTGTTTGTTTCTCTTTTAGAATGCGGATAAAATATTGGAGAAGATTACCCCGTTATGCAATGGTAAAGGAAGTAATGCAGATAAGGTTCAAGATAGTGAGACATCCCTGTTGGTCTCCAAGAAAGCTGATAGAAACTATATTGAAGACACTGAGACAACCCCAAAGTCCTGTCTTGATGTAGTGTTCGAGTTACTGGCTACCACTGCTGGCACCAGCTCTTCGAACTCGTTGCCTGAATCAGTTTGGCTTCTTGAGTCTCAACTTCAAGTTGAAAGACATCGATCAGATGTTATGCGACAGGAAGCCGAAGGACTGAGGATGTCCCTGCAGAATTCAGATGCATACTTTCTGGTGCAATAGCAATTGCTGGAGGAGTTAAGCGCCAAACAAGAGAAAGTTAATAAGCTTGCTAAGCATCTTGCCAGCATTATGGGTACCTAGGATATTGTTTCTTGAGCTCTTCTGAAGTGGTTTCAGTTCCGGACTTGTTTTGCTGCGGCGTTTATATGCTGCTGTGTTCCCTATATTTGCACTGGTGGCGAACTTTGATACCCAGTGGATGTAATATGTGTAATAGCCGTGATAGCCTAGCATAAGTTGCTTGCTTATTTATTTTCTTGTTGTCTTGTTTATTTGTTTGCTTGTAGTCAGTGTAGTTCTTTTTCCGTGGTTTGCTAGTGGCTGCAATAACCTATTTTTTAAAACTAGGCCACAATAACCATGAGCTACTATTTACTGTAGTGACACTGGGCCTCCTACGAGCCATAGAAACAGTGGGCCTTCTACGGGCCGTAGAAATAGAGGGCCTTCTACGGGCCGTAGAAACAATGGGCCTTCTACGGGCCGTAGAAACAATGGGCCTTCTACGAGCCGTATCATAAATGGGCCTTATACGGGCCATGTGATCAATTGGACAAACATGGGCCAAATAGGCCGCATTATGGCCGTAAACGGGCTAGAGTTGGAATCGTCCGTTCATGGGCCGACCATAACGGGCCATTGTTAATAGGCCGTATTTGATGACGCTATGAAAACGGCCCACGTATTAACGGACCACAAACGGGCCGACTATAACCACGAGCTGAATTTGGCCCACAAGAAGAAAACGACAGTAATGGGCTGTGAGTAAACGGATGCTGGAAATGAGCCCAAGAATAAATGAGCTCTAAGAAGGCCAAAATATAACATGGGCTGGAAACGGCCCAACGGAATAACAGGCCGTTAATGGGTATAAAGTGATACACTGTTCTTTACGGGCCAGTTTCACCACGGGCTGTTAATGGGTGTAAAGTGATACACTGTTCATTACGGGCCAGTTTCACCACGTGCCGTTAATGGGTGTAAAGAGATACACTGTTCATTACGGGCCAGTTTCAACATGGGTTGTTAATAGGCCAAGAGTTACATAGGGCCTCATATGGGTCGAAAGACATCATGGGCCATACATGGGCCAGAAGTGAAAACGGGCTGGAATCATATTGGATGGCCCAGATGGCGCTACTGGGCCTAATTCGGATAGGGCGTAACGGGCCTTGGGTTAGCGGGTTGTAAATGGGCTATATGTGAACATGCCGTTAACAGGCTTTCCATGTGCCGGCCCGCCACCTTTTGACCAAGTCAAATGGGCCGGCCTTTTCACAAGAATGGGCCTCTGTTGGGCCGTGCCACGTGTCAACGTATCATAGGCGCCTTCTTTCTAATGAATGGATGACATCTGTCCCAGCGATGAGTCGACACGTGTTTCCTCCAGCCAATGATGATTTTACACGTGGAAAATCCCCATTGGTCGGGGCTGTTAATGGGTTATTGGATCCAAAACACGACCCGATAGCTTAACAGCGTCCCGTTATGGTGGATGCCACGTGTCGGTCACCCTTGACGAAAGCACTTCTATGATGCGCGATTTATCGTCATGGAAGTGGACACTTCCGTGATGATAATTTTGGTAATTTCATGGAACACTTCTACGACATCACATGTATGACTATCTTGATTCTGTCATAAAATCGTCATGGATGTACATGCATGACAGAAAACGCGACCTACTGTGACAAACACGTATCATCACGGAGGTGTATTTTTTTTGTAGGGATACTTGTGGGTTATCACTTGGTATGTGTGGGATCCGACAACCTAGTTGTTTATTCTTGGTAGCCTCTCTTACCGGGAAATGTCTCCTAGTGCTTCCACTGAGCCATGGTAGTTTTCTACTGCTCCGGAACACTTAGGCTGGCCGACATGTGTCGTTCTTCGTTCCTGTGTCTGTCCCTTTGGGAAATGTCACATGTTGTTCCTTTAAGTCATTGTAGCTTGCTACGACTTGGGTTCATACGTTGTTGATCGACACGTTCGTTGCTGGGTCATGTATGCCTGTCCCTGTAAGTTAGCGCCACCTTGGGTTTATGACTAGTCACGTCGGCCCGGATTCTTTGTCATATGGATGCTAGCGGCACTGTCATATACGTGAGCCAAAAGGCACAAACGGTCCCGGGTCAGGTAAGGTGGCACCCGTGGGAATACCGTGCGTGAGGCCACAAAGTGATATGACGTGTTACATGCTAGATCAGTGTGACTTAGGATCGGGGTCCTGACATAGCATTTATGGGAGACAACCAGAACACATGCAAAAACTACCATCTTTCTTAGGCACAAGAATAACCGGTACGACACAAGGGCTTAAGCTTTCACGTACATGTCCATTATCATTGAGTTGTTGGACTTGTCGTTGTATTTCCTTGGTTTCTTCGGGGTTGACGTGGTAGGGCGCCTTGTTCTGTACTCAGACAAGTTAAGCTTCCACATGTGCTTATTATTTGTATGCTTTGAATGTTGGGTCATGAGACCCATGATTGTAATACTTGGCTCCCCGATGCCTATTGAATAAATACTTTGAGTTGTAGAGTCATGTTGTGATGCCATGTTGTATTTGCACATATCGAGCATATTGTGTGTATGATTATTGAAATGCTTGGTATGTGTGGTATCCGACAACCTAGTTGTTTATTCTTGGTAGCCTCTCTTATCGAGAAATGTCTCCTAGTGCTTCCACTGAGCCATGTTAGTTTTCTACTGCTCCGAAACACTTAGGCTGGCCGACATGTGTCCTTCTTCGTTCCCGTGTCTGTCCCTTCGGGAAATGTCACACGTTGTTCCTTTAAGTCCCTGTAGCTTGCTACGACTTGGGTTCATATGTTGTTGATTGACACGTTCGTTGCTGGGTCATGTATTCCTATCCCTGTAAGTTAGCGCCACCGAGGGTTTACGACTAGTCATGTCAGCCCAGATTCTTTATCATATGGATGCTAGCAGCACTGTCATATACGTGAGCCAAAAGGCGCAAACGGTCCCGGGTCAGGTAAGGTGGAACCCATGGAAATATCGTGCGTGAGGACGCAAAGTGATATGACGTGTTACATGCTAGATTGGTGTGACTTAGGATCGGGGTCCTGACAGTTTTGGTATCAGAGCCTGACTGCCTATAGGATTACCAAGCCAAACTGGTCGAAGTTGAGTCTAGAAACTCTTTAGTTATATAAGGGAATTGATTGTGGATGGGAACGTAAGGCTCTTTTTACTTCTTATACCTCATGCCCTTCCGATCCGATTCATACTATCTTTCCTACGGGGTTATGGAACTAGGCTTTCTCTTCTTTCTATCAGGATCACGTGTTACTAATCCGTAGACTTATAGGATTGATGGATTCAAGCCTCAGTTCAGTCCCTACTACCTTTGTGTGTTCATAGCTGCCCTCAAAACCTTGATATTATGGTGATCGAGTGGTTATGCCACCATTTTGCAGGATGTCTCAAATCTTTTCGACCATTTATAGCCATTATGCTGTCCGAGTCATCCCAGGTTTATAAATAGTCTGATGCATTTGCAAATCTCTTCTTCCTGTTCCCGATGTTCCTTTGTCCAGAGTAACCACACTAGCTAGTGTGTTGAGGTACTTCATTGCCTCATTATATAGGTTGGAGCTATTATGATGACCCTAGGTGTCTTAGTTAATCACCTAGTAATCTAGCCATGTTTTGTGATCCCCGTGTGATAATTCTGGTCGTCATTCTCGAAAGCATCCCGTGATGCCACTTAACAGTAGGTATTCTATTCCTGGGGTTTTGAACCCAAGATTCACCCTAATTACCTCATGTGGATAGTGTTTGCTAGTTCCTTTAGGATATTAGTAACCTTTGCGATAGTCCTCAAGGTACGTGGTATACCATTCTTCCAGATACCATGAACCATTCTTGGCAGAAGTTCTTTTGAACCAAAAGATCACAATAAGAGTGCTCTTGATGAGTTCTCCATTCCACATTGTGAGTCTGCCAGTCCTACCTTTCTGCATGGGTTATCCGGAAGAAATGTTGAGCTTTCGTCAACATACTAATCTATGCATCCACAACTCAGAAAATCATGTGTTCCTTTGAGTTGTCCCTCTTTAGTTGTCTCCTGACCTTCATCTATCAATTGATAGTCAGGAGTAGTTGTGCAATCGTGTTCATCGATGCTTTTTACTCCTATGGTCCGTCAATCCATTCTATTATAGAATGACAAGGAGAAACGAACTCCAGTACCTTATCCATATCTAGGATTGGGTCAAAGCAGTCATACTCCGCAGACCAAAACACTAATCCAGTTTTTGTTCTGTTCCACCTTGGAGTGTTACCCTCTTTACGTTGGGATTGTCATGAAAGTTTCACCACCTCTTATGAATTCTTGACGTAGTGATACTTCTCGTCATCATTATTCATTCATCGGTTCCATGTTGTTGCAACCGGAATGCCGACAAGTGAATCATGATGTGCGAAATCTATACTCCTAGCAACTCCGTTGCTTGGTAGATAAAGAACGAAAACTTCATTCTTAGCGTTTTGGTTATATCATCATCCTAAGATAGATGGTGCTACCTAGTCCATTTTCCTGGTGCACTCTTCGATCAATGAGTTTAGATTATGTTAAGTCCTTGCTCTTTTGATCATCTCGTCTTGCCCTGAAAAGCAAGATTGTTCTCGAGTGTAATAGCATATCGGTGGTTCGTGATTTTCCGAATATCTTCTCGGAAGTATCACCAGGTTGTCCCCTGACTGTTACGTTGAGCTCGTGATCAAGATTGGTTTCTTGTAACCACCCCTTCTCCAAGAATCTGTGTTGCATACCCCTGGGCTAGTAGGTTAAGCTAGACAACAACTTGGAGAGTTGGAAGATAAAAGCTTATCTGACTTAGTCTATTACAAAGGGATATCCTTTGTGTGTGTGTTGAAGAAAGATGATACCTTCATCGATTGGTTCTTGTGATTAGTTGTTGGATCTATCATCTTATACAATCTTTGATTTGAGCATGGGCTATCCTCAAGTCAAATCAGTTGGGGTCAGCGACGGAGTGGCGGTGCGGCCGTCCCGCCGCACCGAGGGGTGCGGCAAGGATGCTTGCTACTCATTCCCCGCCGGACCGGTGGCGGCGTTGGCGGCAGGCGATGAAGAATGACGGGGAGGCCCGCCGACAGGAGCCGTACGGGAGACGCGAGCGGCGAGAGCGGCCCGGCGCTCAGCGCAAGCTTGGCGGGCGTCAGACATGGATGCGACAGAGCAATGGGGCGCGGATCAGCGGAAGGAAGACTTTGGTGCACCCCTATCTGGCGCACCAAATGTCAGATATCGGGTTCCGGCAAAACCCTTGAGGTTCGAACACTGGGGTGCGCACGAATATTCCCCCCTACCAAACCACGCTCTCAGCCTCGCCGCGATCCGTAAGCTAACTCGATGAACTCACAACACAAGAGACACAAGATTTATACAGGTTCGGGCCACTGTTGTGGTGCAATACCCTACTCCTGTGTGGTGGTGGTGGATTGCCTCTTGGGCTGATGATGAATAGTACAAGGGAAGAACAAGCTCCTTAGGAGAGGTGTTCTTGTGGTTGGCGAACTTGTGGGGGCGAGGATGATCTGAATGATCCATGCCTTCTACTCTGGTGGCTATCCCTATTTATAGAGGCCCTGTTCCTCTTCCCAAATATCGAGCGGGAAGGATCCAACAACGGCCAATTCGAAAGGGAACAAATAGTACAAGCTATCCTTACTAAAGGTGGTCTTCGCCTGTCAAAGGCGATGGTGGTGACGCCGCCTTGGGCTCCACGATGACCTCTGTCCTGTCGTCCTACTGGTCTTGGTCTTGTTGCACCGATATGGAAACCTTTGCCTGATGCCTCGGTACTCCACGCCTACGCTGGCCCCCTTAGCACCAAAGGGGAAACGAGGACACTACGTGCACTGGCGCCCGCCTGGAGCCCACTTGGCTTGGTCGTCATCGCTTGCATCACGGGAACCTCGTGAGGTACCCCTTGCCTTGATCTCTCCGCCTCCCTCGCGAGCCTGCCTGGTGAGGCCGCTCTTGAGGAGGCCTTGTGGCCTCCGCCACGCGAGGCTTGGCCCCTCGCGAGGGTCTTGAGTGTTGGTTGATGAAGACGGGCCGTACTGGGCCACTGGTGGAGCCACGCCGCAGGCTGTAGGCAGGCAAGTCTGGGGACCCCAGCTCCCAGAACGCCGACAGCCACCTTACCGAGGCTAACCACCTTACCATTTGAGTTATCGCCAAAAGCGACATACTTTCGAGGGCCGTCGTTTTCAGCAAGCTCACGAAACATATCCTTGTCTCCGGTCATGTGACCGGTACATCCACTATCAAGAACCCATTCCTTTCCTCCAGCCATGTAGCCGCGAAGGTTAGCCATAATACCAAAGTGTCTCATAGACTCATCAAGATCATAGTCACTATCATCATCCTCATCATAGTATCCATGTTCAACATCATCTTGTGGTTGATCATTTCCTATAGAGAGTGATTCATTAGTTTTGTGATCATGACAATGTGCATCTCTATGAATTCTAATGACTTCGAAAATGATGTTGCTAATGATTCCAACATCTCCTTTGGCATGCATAAGGTCATGAAGCTCAAATAGACAATCACCAAACCTAGGATCATTAGGACTCATCTTATTCAAAGAAATAGACTTGTGAAGAATCTCATCTAAGTTTTTCAAGGAATAGTTTGGAAATCATTCCTCAAGAAAACTCCATACAGTGTAAGCACATTCAAGAGTTGGCAAGAAAGCAATCAAATTTCTAGGTAATCCTCTAGTGATAAGATTGATAGTTCTAAGATTGCGAATCATGTCAAGAGACACATCAGGGGTAGGATGCAAGGGGTCACCAAGGGGCGCACAAGGGGTAGTAATGTACTTGTTCAAGTGATGTTCATTGAAAATCTCAAGCATCTCATTTTTCAAAGCATCATAGAACTCTCCATCAAGCATAGGCACTCTATGTCTAATACTCCCAATCGTAGACTCTGTCGGATATCGGGTTCCCGCAAAACCCTTAAGGTTCGACCTCTGGGGTGCGCACGAAGATCTACTCCCTTCCGATCCACGCCCCAAAACCTCGTCGCCAATCTAAGCTACACGAAGAACAACATGAGGGACACGAGGTTTATACTGGTTCGGGCCACCGTTGTGGTGTAATACCCTAATCCAGTGTGTGGTGTGGTGGATTGCCTCTGGGGCTGATGATGAAGAGTACAGAGGAAGAACAGCCTCGCGAGGGGTGTTCTTGAGCTGGTGTGGTGTTCTACTAGGGAAGGATTCAATCCGATCCCCTCTCTTTCTATTATGGTGGCTATCTCTATATATAGAGGCCCTGGTCCTCTTCCCAAATATTGAGCAGGAAGGGAGCCAACAACGGCCATTTTGAAGGGGGACAGCTAGTACAAGCTATCCTAACTAAAGTTGGTCTTCGACTGCCAAAGGCACTGGTGATGACGCCGTCTTGGGCTTCACGGTGATCTCCGTCTTGCCATCCGGCTGGTCTTGGTCTCGTTGCACCAATATGGAAACCTTTGCTTGATGCCTCGGTACTCCGCACCTGCGCTTGCTCCCTTTGCACCAAAGAGGAAACAAGGACACTGCACCGGCTGGCGCCCGTCTGGTCTCGATCGTCATGGCTTGCATCACGAGCACCTCGTGAGGTACTCCTTGCATTGATCTCTCCGCCTCCTCGCGAGCCTGCCTGGCAAGGCTGCCCCTGAGGAAGCTTTGCGTTGTCCGCCCCGTGAGGCTTGGCCCCTCATGAGAGTCTTGAACTTGGGTTGATGAAGACTGGCCATACTGGGCCAATGCTTGAGCCACGCCGCAGGCCGCAGGCAGGCAAGTCTGGGGACCCCCGCTCCTAGAACACCGACAGTAGCCCCCGGGCCCAAGGCGCGCTCGGACTTGGCTTAGCAGTTAAGCCAAAGGGCAAGTGTGGAGCGCCGCGGGCCCCAACAGCCTGCGGCCTTGGTCGCCGCGTGGCGGTTGATTGGTCGCCGCGTGACGATTCCCTGCTGCATGCAAAAAGAGTCATCATTACCTGTGATCATGGAGGCCGGGGGTCGGCCTTCCTTGGTCTATAAATGCGGAGGGGCGAAAGCCCCCGCTGCGCGTCTCCCCTCTCCCCGCCTGCTTCTTCTTCCTCCTTGCTCCGTCTGCTTGCCGCGTTCCAGGGCGCCCATGAAGAGGTTCTCAACTGCGGAAAAGCGGAAGGCTTGCCAGGAAGGGCCTGGCTCTCCTCCGCCCAAGCGTGGTCGTGGTCGTCCCCGCAAGCATCCCGCAACTCCCGTGGCGCCCCCTCGTGATTGTGGTGGCGGTTCTTCGTGCGGTGATGGCCGCCCGGTCAGTGGAGGAAGATGTGCCGTGGCTGCGTGGCCTCCCCGACCACGCTTTCAGTCGGCAGAGGTGCTGCCGGAGTTTGTCGTGTGGTCGGCAGATCCGGCCGGCAACTGGCTCCAGCTCCCCCGCTTCTTTGCCGGCGAACTGCCGGACGATGGCTCTAGCGGGCTCTGGCTGCAGGAGGACGGCTATTGTAGCAGGGCTTCCTGGGTCACGGTGGAGATCTCCGTCGCCGGGAACGTGGCCCTGGCCCGCGGCTGGCAAACGTTTGCCCGCACGCGTGGCCTGGGCCGGCGGTGCACCCTCCACTTCAAGTTCGATGGCGACGCGACCCTCTACGTGAGGGTGTTCGGAGAAGGTGGCCTCTGTGTTGGGTGCTTCCCTGAAGACGACGATGGCGACGAGGTGCTTGGCCTTGGCGATGGCCGCGGCGAGGGCGAAGGCGAACCCACTCCTGGCGGCTCCTCCTCCGGTGACAGCGCCTCCAGCGGTTGCCAGGATCAACCACCACATTGCTGCACCCGCCTCGAGGGCAGTAGCGGGTCGTTCCGTCGCCGTGCCCCGGTGAATCGCGAGGCGGAGTCTGATTGAGCTCCGGAGGACGATGCGGATCCCTCCTTGCGAGCTATCGCAGGGCACGCGCCATTTCTGTTTTGTTTTTCCCCTTTTCCTGCATTGAGAGAGAGAGAAGTATGGAGCCCCGTGGGGGCGTGCAAGACTATCATCCCTAATTATCATGCTATTTTTATCGTCCTTGTGTTGTTCGGGATGTTTGCCGTAGTTTTCACCTCGCGAGGTGTCTGCTTGAGGCTTCGCCGGGCGTCTTGAGGTCTGCAAAGATCAGTCAGGAGAATGGTTTTCAAACCTTTGTCGTGAGGGTGCCCAACTTAGGTCTGGCGCTTTGTGTTGCGATGCCTGTGAGGCACGGACCGGGAGGGGTGCTCCCATCGTGAACTTGAGCGAGGGAGCCTCGCGAGAGCCAGGCGAGAAGGGGCGCACGAGGGTGCCCTCGCAGCTCCCACGTGAGGCCTTAGAGAGAGAAAACGAGCAGGGCAAAAGCCAAAGACAGAGAACAGGGGTAGAGGGCGGCAACCAACACTAGAAGCAACACCAATAAAAGTTCAAACAAGGGAGAACAAGCCAACTGCGGAAAGCAAATGAAAAGCCGCGTTCAGCACCTAGTCTAGTGTTCAACGTCTTGTCACCAGCGCGGAGCTAAGTGCTGCCACTGGGCGTGGGCGGGAGCCCCCGAGGCCCAAGGGCGGTACTCCAAAGATTCCGTGGCATGTACACCCCCAACTCATTATTATGTGAGAGTGTCACGAGAGGCGAGCTTCACATGCACCGGGCCTTCTTCACAGGCACCGGCCCTTTCTTGGGGCGGCGAGCTTCACAGGCATCGTGCCTTCTATAGGCACTGTGCCTTTCTTCACAGTCACCGGGCCTTCCTCACAGGCACTGGGCCTTTCTTGGGGCGGCGAGCTTCATAGACACCGGGCCTTCTTTGTAGGCACTGGGCCTTTCTTCACAGGCACCGGGCCTTCTTCACAGGCACTGAGCCTTACTTCAAGGGTAGAACCTCCGGACGTGCTGAATGTTCCACGCGTTTGGAATGGGCAACCCTTCCTGGGTCTCCAAGTGCGCGACGCCAGGTCTGGAAACATGAACAACCTTGAACGGGCCCTCCCACATGGGCGAGAGCTTGTGCGGCCCTTCCCTGGAGAGCACCCGTCTGAGCACAAGGTCACCTACCTCAAGAGTCCTGGGGCGGGTGTTGCGGCAGTGGTACCGCCGCAACGCCTGCTGGTATCTTGCTGCTCGTAGTGCGGCCTCCCGACGGTGTTCCTCCCCCAGCATGAGGTCCATGCCTCGCATGGCGTCCTGTTGTGCTTCATCAAACACTAGGACCCGCGTGGAGCGACGCCTGACCTTGTGAGGGAAGACCGCCTTTGCTCGTAGACGAGGAAGAACAGGGTCTCGCCAGTCGACTTGGTGGTGGTAGTGCAGATGGACCACAGCACGGACTGGAGCTCATCGTACCAGCCCCTGCCGCAGGCCTCCAGTTTCTTCTTGAAGGTCCTGGTTTTGAGGCCTTTTAGGACCTCTGTGTTGGCGCGTTCAGCCTGGCCGTTACTCCGGGGATGTGCCACCAAAGCGTAGCATATCTGCGTTCCAAGGTTAGCACAATATGTTTTGAAGAGATTGCTGGTGAAGTGCGAACCATTGTCGGTGATGATGCGATCAGGGACCCCGAATCGGCTCACGAGGCCCTTGATGAATTCGACTGCAGAACCAGCCGGGATGGTGCGGACGGCCTCCACCTCCGCCCATTTGGTGAACTTGTCGATGATGACGTAGAGGTAGTGGTAGCCCCCAGGTGCCCGAGCGAACGGGCCCAAGATATCCAGCCCCCAGACCGCAAACGGCCATGAGAGCGGGATGGTCTACAGGCCCTGAGCTGGCTGATGGATCTTCTTGGCGTGGAATTGAAAGGCTTCACAAGCCTTTACCAGCTCGACTGCGTCATTGAGCGCCGTGGACCAATAGAACCCGCTATGGAATGCCTTGCCGACAAGGGTCCGCGATGATGAGTGGTGTCCGCAGTCCCCACTATGTATGTCAGCCATCAACTCCTTCCCCTGTTCCCTGGAGATGCAATGCAGGGAAACATCATTTGGCCGCTTCCGGTAGAGCTCTCCGTCTTGGATGTAGTAGGCTGTGGCCTGCCGAGCCACGCGTTCCGCGTCCTCCTCTTTCTCTGGTAGAGTCCCTTGCATAAGGTAATCCTTGAATTCCACAGTCCAGCATCCCTCCTGAGGCTCCAGCGTCAGGAGCAAGCGTGCTCCCGAGGTTGGGCCACAGGACAGGGCTCCGGTGGCAGGTGGCTGAGGGAGTTCTTTCTGAGGTTGCGCTGCGCTTGATTGTGATGGTGCTGCCGAAGGCTTGAAGAGCCGTTCCTCAAAAATGCCAGGCTCCTGAGGCAGCCGCCTGAACGCCCTCCTGGCGATGTCATCAGCCTCTTGGTTGGTGCCGCGGGGCACATGTTGCAACTCCAACCCCTAAAGTTGCTTTTCCATCCCACATACCTCCGCAAGATACGCCTCCATGTGCTCGTCCTTCGGCTCGTACACTTTGTTGGAGAAGTTGACGAGGAGCTGTGAGTCGCCCTTGATGATGAGGCGCTTTACCCCTAGTGCTGCTGCAACTTTTAAGCCCTCTATGAGGCCTTCGTATTCTGCTATGTTGTGGGAGACCTTCTTGCCACGTTGGAAACAGAGCTGCACGACGTAATAGAGCTTGTCCTGAGTGGGGGATATAAGCACTGCGCCAGCCCCCGCACCATGTCGCGAGAATGCTCCATCGAAGTACATGACCCAACCGTCCGGTCCCTTGCTTCCCGGGGAGAGTGACCGATCTTCTCCTGCTTCAAGCCCCGGTGCCCCTATCCATTCTGCCACACAATCTGCAAGCGTGGCTCCCTTGACGACCCTGGTCATGCTGAATTCCAACTAAAATGCTTGCAACTCAATGTTCCATTCAGCGACCCTCCCAGCGGAATTGGGGCTCCGGAGCACCCTTTCCAATGGGTAGGCCAAGACGACCTTGATGGGATGGCCTTGAAAGTAATGCCGCAACTTGCACGAGGCCACCAATAGCGCGAGCAAGAGCTTCTGAGGCATGGGGAATCGTGCCCTTGCGTCCCACAGCACTGTGCTGACGAAATATACCGGATGCTCAATGAGGGTCGGTGTTCTAATAAGGTCCGCGTCCTCTGGAGGGTTAGGCGTCTCCTGAGGCGATGGTGCCCCCAGCACCTGGCCGTTTGGCGAGGCCCCTTCAGCCCGAGGGGCGTCTTCCTGTTGAGGCAGGTCTCCATGTGCTGAGTCCGTGGTCTTTGCGAGGCCTTCCTGGTCTTGTGCTGCCGTGGTCGGGGCCGCGGCTGGTCGCGATGCAGCGTTGACCTGGCGCTCTTCCCGAACTGCCACCAGAGTTGCGCTGGCGGAGTAGGGCGTTGCAGCAAGGTAGAGCACCAGGGGCTCCTGAGGGCATAGCGCCACCATCACAGGAGGGCTGGTCAGGTACTTCTTGAGGTCTTGAAACGCTTCGTCAGCCTCCTGTGTCCATTCGAATGGGCTCTTCCTCTTCATCAACTTGAAGAAGGGCATGGAACGTTCCCCTAGCTTGGAGATGAAGTGCCCTAACGCAGTTACGCGCCCGGCGAGCTTCTGCATTTCCCTGAGGGTTTGCGGTGGACTCATGTCTTCGATCGCCTTGACCTTCTCTAGGTTGGCCTCGATCCCCCTGTGGGACAAGAGGAAGCCCAGAAGCTTGCCAGAAGGGACACCAAACACGCACTTCTCTGGGTTGAGCCACAGGTCCACTTCATGAAGGCTCGTGAAGGTTTCTTCCAGGTCCTGGATCAAGGTCTTCGCCTCCCGAGACTTTACCACAATCTCGTCGACGTAGGCCTCGGCGTTTCTCCCGAGATGCCGGCCCAAGGCGATATGCATCAGTCGCTGGAAGGTTGCGCCCATGTTGCGCAACCCGAACGGCATGCAGGTGTAGCAGTACACCCCGCATGGAGTTAGGAAGGTCGTCTTCTCCATGTCTTCTATCGCCATCTTGATTTGCTGATAGCTCGAAAATGCATCCAGGAAGCATAGCAGGTCACACTCCGTGGTGGAGTCGACAATTTGGTCGATGCAAGGAGTGGGAACGGATCTTGAGGGCATGCCTTGTTGAGGTTGGTGAAGTCGACGCACATGCGCTCCTTTCCTCCCTTTTTCGGCATGACAATGGGGTTTGCCTGCCATTCAGGATAGCGAACCTCACGAATGACACCTGCAACTTCTAGCTTGCGGGTTTCTTGGACGTTGAAGGCCTGCTTTTCGATGGACTCCCGCCTTGCTTTCTGCTTCACGGGGCACACATTCAGGTGATGCTCGATCACCTGCCTTGGGACCCCCACTAGCTGTTTGGGTTCCCACGCGAACACCTCCTTGTTCGAACGCAGGAATTTCACCAGTGCCTCCTCCTGGTCGGGTTTAAGATTGGCACCTACGGTGAAGGTGGCGCTAGAGGATCCATCCTCATCAACTGGTACCTGCTTGGTCTCCACCTTGTGCTGGGTGAACAACTGCTTCTTCTTGGTTGGCGCAGCCCCTTTGGCCTTGGAGGTGTCGGTGCTGGCGGGCTGCGCTGCTGCAGCCGCCTTGAGTGCGAGCTTGAGTGCCTGCAGAGCATCTTTGGTTTCTCCAGCTACGGTGAGGACACCGCTGCTCCCGGGCATCTTCATGAGGTTGTATGCCGAATGGGTCGCTTCCATGAATTGGGCTAACGCGGGGTACGAGGATGGCGTTGTACGGGAGGCTGATGTGGGCGATGTCAAAGTTGAGCAGCTCCATGCGGAAGTTGTCGTGGGTGCCGAAGGTCACCAGAAGGCGGATCTGCCCCAGGGAGCCGGAGGAACTACCTCCGACGGCCGAGAAGGGATTGCTGGGTTGGAGTCGTTCCAGCGGCACATGGAGGAGGCTGAAGGCCTCCACCGAGAGCATGTTGAGGCCGGCACCGCTATCGATGAGGGTCCTGGTGACGGCCACCTGGCAGATGGTGGGCGTGCAAAGCATTGGGAGCGCACCCGAGCAGGCGGTGTTGGCGGGCTTGATCGTCCGAGCTGAAGGTCAAGTCGGCCTTGGGTGCCACCCAACCCGGATGAGCTCCGTGCCGCGTGAGGGCAGCGCCGATCTGACAGACGAACGGCTTGACGTTGCGGCCCGAGGGTGGCGCCTGCGAGCCGCCAAGGAGAGCTGCGACGACTGGGGGTGCCGGCGCAGCGTAGTGGGTGAGGAAGAGGTTGCACAGCTCCTCCCAGGAGGCCACAGAAGCCGTTGGCAGGTGGAGCAGCCACATGCGCGGTACGCCGGTGAGGGCCATGGGAAACCAGTTGGACATGTCCTTGTTGTCGCCCCCAGCCTTGAGGACGGCCTCCTCGTTCGCCAGCAGGAAAACTAGTGGATCTGTCGCGCCGTTGTAGCGCGGCGGCATCTCTGGCTTGAACTTGTGCGGCCACTGCACCTATCGCAAGGCGGGGGCCAAGGCTCCGTTCCCCCTGGACCCAGCGCTGGCATCAGCCGCCGGAACCGACGGCGCGTTGTCTGCCATGAGGGCAAAGCGCGGTGTTGGTGGAGAGCAAGCCGACGGAAGGGAGAGCTCCGGTGCACCCCTACCTGCCGCGCCAAATGTTGGATATCGGGTTCCGGGAAAACCCTTAAGGTTCGAACTCTGGGGTACACACGAAGATCTACTCCCTACCAAACCATGACCCTAAACCTCGTCGCGAATCTAAGCTGCATGAAGAACAACACGAGGGACACGAGGTTTATACTGGTTCGGGCCACCGTTGTGGTGTAATACCCTAATCCAGTGTGTGGTGTGGTGGATTGCCTCTGGGGCTGATGATGAACAATACAGAGGAAGAACAGCCTCGCGAGGGGTGTTCTTGAGCTGGTGCGGTGTTCTACTAGGGAAGGATTTGATCCGATCCCCTCTCTTTCTACTATGGTGGATATCTCTATATATAGAGGCCCGGGTCCTCTTCCCAAATATTGAGCGGGAAGGGAGCCAACAACGGCCATTTTGAAGGGGAAAACTAATAGAAGCTATCCTGACTAAATTTGGTCTTCGACTACCAAAGGCACTGGTGATGACGCCGTCTTGGGCTCCACGGTGATCTCCGTCCTGCCTTCCGGCTGGTCTTGGTCTCGTTGCACCAATATGGAAACCTTTGCTTGATGCCTCGGTACTCCGCTCCTGCGCTTTCTCCCTTTGCACCAAAGAGGAAACAAGGACATTGCACCGGCTGGCGCCCGCCTAGTCTCGATCATCATGGCTTGCGTCACGAGCACCTCGCGAGGTAGTCCTTGCATTGATCTCTCCGCCTCCTCGCGAGCCTGCCTGGCGAGGCCGCCCCTTAGGAAGCTTTGCGTCGTCCACCCCGCAAGGCTTGGCCCCTTGCGAGGGTCTTGAACTTGGGTTGATGAAGATGGGCCGTACTGGGCCACTGATTGAGCCACACCGCAGGCCGCACGCAGGCAAGTCTGGGGACCCCCGTTCCCAGAACGCCGACAGACTCATCCATCTTCCTCCAATGGTGTTTAAACCAAAGCAATGGAGACCAAAGCTCTGATACCAATTGAAAGGATCAAGAAGAGGTGTCTTGAGGGGGGGGGGTGATTAGACCCTCAACAAGTAAAGGTAGCAGTTTTTAAGTTTTTCAAGTGAAGGTTCGAGATTAGCACAATTTCAAGCATTCACAATATAATTCAAGCAAGCATGGCAAGAGTATATGAGAAGAGGAAAGTAAAGCATGCACTTGCAAGAAAGTAAAGGGATGGGATTGGAGTGTGCAAACGCAATTGGAGACATGGATATTTTTGGCATGGTTCCGATAGGTGGTGCTATCGTACATCCACGTTGGTGGAGACTTCAACCCACGAAGGGTAACGGTTGCGCGAGTCCAAGGAGGGCTCCAGCCACGAAGGGTCCACGAAGAATCAACCTTGTCTATCCCACCATGGCCATCGCCCATGAAGGACTTGCTTCACTTGGGTAGATCTTCATGAAGTAGGCGATCTCCTTGCCCTTACAAACTCCTTGGTTCAACTGCACAATCTTGACGGAGGCTCCCAAGTGACACCTGACCAATCTAGGAGACACCACTCTCCAAAAGGTAATAGATGGTTTGTTTATGATGAACTCCTTGCTCTTGTGCTTCAAATGATAGTCTCCCCAACACTCAACTCTCTCTCACAGATTTGGATATGGTGGAAAGATGATTTGAGTGGAAAACAACTTGGGGAACGCTAGAGATCAAGATTCTTGTGGATGGATTGGAATGTCTTGGTCTCAACACATGAGTAGGTGGTTCTCTCTCAAAAAATGAGTAGTGGAAGTGTAGGCACGTTCTGATGGCTCTCTCTCAAATGGAGAAGGGGGTGGAGGGGTATATATAGCCTCCACACAAAATCTAGCCGTTACACACAATTTACCAAACTCGATGGGACCTAATAGTGAAACTCGGTTATACCGATATGGTTCAAAATGTGAATGTTAGAGTTTTCGATGGGATAGACAAGGTCAACTCGGTGAGACTGATGTGCAAGGGTTAGGGCAAAAACTCATCTCAGTGAGACCGATTTCATGAACTCGGTGAGACCAATTTCAGCAATAAGCAAACAGAGACTTGGTCAAGCAAACTCGGTGGGACCGACTGCATATCTCGGTGAGACCGAAATATCTGCAATAGGTAACAGAGAGTTTGCAAGGCCATCTCGGTGAGACCGAGATCCCATCAATGAGACCGAGCTGATTAGGGTTTCTGGCAGTGGCTATGTCAATGAACTTGGTGGCGCCGGATGGATCAAATCGGTGGGGCCGAGTTTGGCTTTTAGGTTTAGAACATATGTGGAAATGAGAAAGTGGTTGAGGGCTTTGGAGCATATCACTAAGCACTTTGACCAAGCAAGCCATTAAACAATACCTCATCCCCTTTTAATAGTATTGGCTTTCCTATGGACTCAATGTGATCTTGGATCACTAAAATGAAAATGTAGAGTCTTGAGCTTTTGCCAATGTTTGTCCTTAGCATCTTGAAGGGGGTCCACATCCTCTTGTTCTACCACTCCAATGTTGAACTCATCTGAAATATACTAGAGAGAAGTATTAGTCCAACAAGAGATATGTTGACATTAATTACCAAAATCACCCAGGGAGCACTTGTGCTTTCAATCTCCCCCTTTTGGGTAATTGAATACAACATATATCAAAGCTTTAAATAAAGATATGAAGTATAACAAGTAAAGCTTTGGAAGAACATGCAACATGCACTGGCTCCGCTTACATGTATGCAATCATGTGAAGATAGATTATAAAAGTGTGTGAATGCATAAACATGTCAGAGCAAGCAATGAGTTACATGTATCTTGGCTACATGCATCAGAGCAAATGATGTGAAATGCAGAAAATGTACCTACATGTTCATGAGTCCTTCTTGCAAACAATATGTACATCAGCAAGAGATCCTTATGCACATGAGTGTGATGCATATACTTACCTTGTGGTCTTGAACTAACTTTTGAAGAGATGAACCTAAGAAAACAGGGTTAGATAACACATGGATATCTACTAATAAGAGCAAGAACGAGAAACCACAAGAGTACCAAGACTGGGATGACATGCAGAGAGTGAGTACTTAGTGCTCTATTTGGATATTAACATGTCCCCACAGAATAAAGATATGCAATGAATTCCAAAGATTTTCTTCCCTTAAGTGTCTTTCTCCCCGTGAATCTGATATTGGATAATGGGAGAAGATAGGGTAATAGAAAATCAAAGCAAATGAAAAACAGAGCAAAAGACACAAAGAAACATCTTCTACTAACATGTATTTCCCCTCTTAAAGCATGTGGCTTCTCTCCTCTTTGTATACCAAGCATCTGGGAAGATTACGGAGTCTTTCTCTCCCATAGGGTCTCTCTCTCCCTTTGATGTGATTAAGCTTTAATGTGATCTCTCTCTCTCCCCCTTTGGCATCAATTTCCAAGAAGGGATCTTCTGAAGCATAAGTAAAATTGGTTTGGTCCTTGAGTCACATGACAAAGCAACATGTAGGATGTGGTGCAGGTAGAGGATAAGAATCATCGAGTGGAGCTGGATTAGATATGTAGGATGCAAATGGCAAAACGTTTCGACAGTAGTGAAATCGGTAACACCGAGTCCTTTTCATTGGTGAGACCGAGTTGTTTCGGTCTGGCCGAAAAGGAAAGATTGGTGAGGCCGAGTTCAACATAGAGAAAGATTTTGTCATCTCAGCTCACCAGGCAAATAAGATCTCACAAATTTTTACAAGGAATTAACTAAAGGCTTTGCAATGAATTAAATGCAGGGAATGCAGAAAGTAAAAGAAAAGAAATGAAGTCTAGATGAAGGTTTTTTTTGAAAGGGGAAACAAACATGCAAGAGACAATTGCAAGAACATAGATAAACACTCGAGAACTTCATCTAGAATTGGTCGGCAACAAAGTCACCTATGTTAGAGTATATTGACTTAGGAGTTAAGTGAAGACACTTGATCATAGGTCATACTCATTGTTTAAGCTCAAAATGGGGTTGCCATTTATGGTTTAAGCATTTTGATGTATTCACATCTTGTTGAGTCGCTTTGACCCATGTCTTGGGGTAAAGCTTCTCTAAGATGGAATGCCATACCTTGGTGGTGGTGTTGATCTTGATCATGTAGGTGAACTTATGTAGGATGCTCAAGTTGATGTTGTTCATCAAGAGTTGGGAGCACCGCTTATAGTTTGAGTTCATCTTCCTACATGGGTTAGTTTTGCAAGGAAGAGCACTTATGTATCCAAAATGACAATCATGAAATTTGATTCCAAATGAAATTAGTGAAACTTGATATATAGAAATTGTGAAAGGATATATTGAAAGGATTCATGCTTCCTTGTCTTCAATCACAATATTGTAGACACTTAGTGATGTAGAGATTGCTTAGAATGTGAGTGAGTTTCAATCTCATAGAATTGGGCTTATCCAAGTACCTACAAGGGTTAGATTGCATGCAAGAGTACAAGTATATCCAAGACATATGATCATTATCATAAGAGAAATATCTAGGATTAGTCATAGAAAGGCTCTTGCCTTGCATGCATCCAAATGGAGTTTCTACTCCAAGTTTGAGGCATAAATGATGTTCAATTCACCTCTCAAACGGCAAAATACTTTCTCATCAAGCGGTTTGGTGAATATATCCACCAATTGCTTATCGGTACGAACATGTTTAAGCTTGATGTCGCCCTTAGCAACATAATCTCAAATGAAACAATGATGAACTTCAATATGCTTAGTTCGAGAATGTTGCACGGGATTATGAACAATCTTAATAGCACTTTCATTGTCACAAAGCAATGGAACATGTTTCACATATATCCCATAATCTTTAAGAGTTTAGGTCATCCAAAGTAATTGAGCACAACATGAACCAGCGGCAATGTATTCCGCTTCGGTGGTGGATGAGGATACCGAGTTTTGTTTCTTGGAGCGCCAAGACACAATGTGCTGTGTGCGTTAACGGGGGTGCATCTCTGCACACCTCTCACCGCTAGCTCAAGCGTGGGTGCGAGAAGTCAATGTTGTGGAACTAGCGCCAGAGGCCCGGAAGCCGCTCAAATGGTCCCATACGCCCATCATATTTGACGAGGAGTATCATCCTAGCCGTACCATTGTGGTAGGGTGTCTGCCATTGTTGGTTTCTCAAACAATTCGCAACCTCAAAGTCATGAACATGTTGGTGGACGGCGGGGCCAGACTGAATCTGATTTCTCCAGCAGTTATCAGCAAGCTTCAGATAATAGAGGAAGAGCTAGAGGTTACCGACACGTTTCAAGGAGTTAATCCCGTTAGGAGTCATCCTAAGGGAAAGATCATGTTGCCGGTAACATTTGAGGGAGAACTGAACTACCGGACTGAGAAGATTGTGTTTGACGTGGTTGATCTCCCCCTGTCATACAATGGGATTCTTGGATGCCAGGCTCTGGCTAAATTCATGGCGGCATCCCACTATGCCCACAACACCATGAAGATGCCTGGGCCACTGAGAGTTATCACCATCCCATGAGATGAGAAGTATGCAATCATTTTTGTGGACAAGATGTATCGGGACACGATCATGGCATAGGCAGCGTTAGCAACAGTTCCCGCCAAGGAAAGTAAAGGAAAGAAGAGGGATTGTAGGACCTCTGGCAAAGAGTCCGCAAAGCGTGCCCCCACCGAGTGCACGATACACTTTGATGATGTGCTGGAGTGTTCCAACAGTGAGAGATTTAGGGTTGCTGCACCCCAAGTGAAGAAGGTCCCGGCAGGGCTGGCTGGCATTGATGGTACTTTCACTATGAGCGCCACCCTCGATGACAAATAAGAAAGCGCGCTCGTAGTCTTCCTGCGGGTGAACATCGATGTGTTTTCCTAGCAACCATCTGATATCCTCGGTGTTCCCAGGGAGTTAATCGAGCACCACCTTGCTGTCTGCCCACATGCCCGACCTGTCATGCAGAAATTCCGGAAACAGTCCTTGGAGAGGCAACAGTTCATTGCATAAGAGATCAAGAAACTTGAAGCAGCTGGTTTGGTCAGAGGAGTACTGCATCCCACGTGGTTAGCAAATCCAGTGGTAGTCCAGAAGGCAAACGAGAAGTGGAGGCTTTGCATTGATTTCACAGATCTCAACAAGGCTTGCCCGAAGGACCCGTTTCCCTTGCCGTGTTTTGATCAAATTGTGGATTCCACTTCAGATTGTGATTTGCTCTCATTTCTGGATGCATATTCTGGATATCACCAAATCTTCATGTCCAAATAAGATGAGGAGAAGATGTCGTTCATCACTCCATGTGGTATGTACTGCTTTGTCCGCATGCCATTTGGATTAAAGAGTGTTGGGTCCACTTTTGCAAGGGTAGTCCAGATCAGTTTTGAGCCACAACTGCACAGAAACATAGAAGGTTATATGGATGATATTGTGGTCAAGACCAAGGATAGGGCCACCCTTATTCAAGATTTGGAGGAGACATTTACAAATTTGTGCAAGGTCAACTTGAAGCTCAATCTAGAGAAGTGTGTATTTGGTGTTCCCTTCAGCAAGTTGCTTGGGTTCTTTGTATCCCATCGTGGGACCAAAGGCAACCTTGACAAGATCAAGGCTATCGAGCAGATTGAAGCACCAAGCATAGTTAAGGATGTGAGGCACCTAACAGGATGTGTTGCCGTGCTAAGAAGATTCATCTCCAAGTTTGTCGAGCATGGCCTGTCGTTCTTCAAAATTTTGAAGAAGGCAGGTCCTATGAAGTGGACCCCGGAAGCAGATGCAGCTTTGCAAGAGCTAAAGGCCTACCTATCCTCTGTGCCTACCTTGGTTGCTCCCAAACCCCAGGAACCACTGCTGCTATACTTAGTGGCAACCAACCAAGTGGTCAGTGCAGCCTTGATAGCACAACGAGAAGTGGATGAGGTAGAGAGTGAGCAGAGACCGGCAGAGTCAGACAAGGATCAAGACAGCAGTGAGCACGATAATGAGGGCAACCCCAAGGACGTGGCGAGGAAAAAAGTGGTGCAGCGCCTAGTGTACTTCATCAGCTCCTTGTTATAGGGGGCTAGATCGAGGTATTCTGGCGTGCAAAAGTTGTTTTTTGGTCTCATCATGGCCTCAAGGAAACTGCGCCACTACTTCCAAGCCCATGAGATCACAGTTGTCACTCGTTTCCCGTTGCAACAGATACTCTGAAATCGTGAGGCTACCGGCAGAATAGCGGAGTGGGCTTTGGAGCTATCCATCTTTGGTTTGAAGTTTGAAAGCACATCAACTATCTAGAGCAGGTTGTTGGCAGAGTTTATTGCAGAATGGACGCCAACCCCTGATAAGAAAGTGACAGAGTCAGTTATCCCTGACAAGGAATCGCCCCAAGAATGGATTATGTATTTTGATGGTGCTTTTACCTACAAGGTGCAGGGGCTGGCGTGCTTCTTGTCGCCCCCTCCGGGGAGCACTTGAAGTGCGTCGTCAAAATGCATTTTGCCTGGGAAGAAGCAACCAACAATACTGTAGAGTATGAAGGGCTCCTTGCCGGGCTCAGGATTGCAGCTGAATTGGGAATTAAGAAGCTGATCATTCGAGGAGATTTACAGCTAGTGGTGAGACAACTCAACAAGGATTACCAAAGTCCATTGATGGAGGCATACGTCGAGGAAGTGAGGAGATTAGAGGAGCACTTTGACGGATTGCAAACAGAGCACGTACCCCATGCGGAAAACAACATATCTGATCATCTGTCAAAGTGCGCTACACAGAAGCTTCCTGTGGAACCAGGAACTTTTGTTCTCCATCTCACTCAGCCCTCCGTATCCCCAGCAAATAATGGCCATGTGGAGGCGCTCTTCAGAGCACGCTTCCCTAGAGAAGGCAGCAGGCGTGAGGCACTAGGTGGTCAGGAGTTCATCAGCAAGGCAATCGAAGAGATTCAAGAAGCAAGGGTTCTGCAAGGCGATCGCCGCCTACTGCAAGGCGTAGCTCACTGCCCCGGCGAGGGTAAGGAGTTCCGCGTCTGCATCAACATCCCCGGGCTCAACAGGGCCACATCTCGACAGCTCATCTAGCCGTCTCGTTCGGCCGGTGCGAGGGTCCACCTCACAGCTACATCCGCACACCCTTCAGCCTGTCGGGCGCGGCTGAAGCGTTCCAGCGCTGCATGAGGGACGCCCAGACGGCTTGCGAGGCCAGGCATCAGGCGATCCTGGCGGAGATGGAGGAGCACCTTCAGGAGCCTCTCGGTCTCTCCGAGCCTCCAAAGGCTTGGCACCAGAGCGGCTCGTGAGGAATGACTCCAGTGGTGCGCGTTTTTGGCTACTTCAACACCTCTTCAGCAACGGTACCAGGTGATATCTATCTAGTTTGTTCAGTTTGGGGGCGCCCCTCGGGCTGCATCATCCCCAGGCCATGTGGGTCCGTCCCTACGACATGTATCCTTTCTGCATCTATCAGAGCCAGTTACAGTCCGTTGCAAGTTACTTTTGAATAATTAACTGCCTGACCGGCGCTTCATCGCTAAGAACGTCTCGCGCCCTTGCAAGCTCTCCCGCGACCGCCTCATGATTAAGGGCTGGCACGGCGTCTGTGCTTGGGTCCGTCCCTATAGCATTGCTAAATACAAGAGGTTGAGCTCTGGCTCACGGGCCAGTCCTCGTGTACATCACCTCCCATGGCCCTTGGTGCCTTGTTCTCGCATGAGCTAATCGCAGGAAGATGAGTAAGGGTGCGCGACATGGTGCCCCCGTGGCAACGGGAACCGCGCGCCGGTTGTTTTTCCTCAGGATCTTTGCATGAGAAGACCGGGCATGGCGTCTGTGCTCGGGTCCATCCATGCAGCGTTGATAAATCCAATGGCTGAGCTCTGTCTGGCGGGCTGGTCGCGTTCACGTCACCTCCTGGGGTCGTTGGTGTCTGGCCTTCTCATGCAATAACCTCAGAGACTCATTCGGCGCAGGATGCCTAACCATCTAGCAGGATTAACACAAGCATCCCCCAATCAAGACCAGGCGCAACCCGCCTTGAGGTAGGGCCTCGTGAGTCCTGCGCTGGCTCACGGGTGCCCATACACACCTCCTCCATCCCTGCCATGCAAGACATGTGTCAGGGCGGGGCTGTACACGCCCCGGAAGCACCATGCTCCATGCTGGCCGTCGACTCTGCCGAGGAGCAGCTATGCCCGTGCAAGAGCGGAAGCGCTGTGCTCCGAGCTGGTGGTAAACAACTGGGGGTGGCCTCATGGCCGCAATAACCTCATGGATCCTCCGAGCTCAGTGGCTAGCCCCACCGCGCTGCTCTCCCATGGGAGGGTAGCGCGAAGGGGCTGGACTCGGGGGCTACACCCAGGTCACGCCTGGCGTACCCCACCTCTCCAGGCCTCACGGGCCTGGTCTTCGTGCACCCCTCCGAAGCGAGAGCTCGGCGAGGAAAAGGCCTGATGGTCTGTTCGTACGTCAAGAGGGACTCCCGAGCATCGCGTCTTGGGAGCCTAATTGGTCATGTAGCCCCTCACCTCTTTAGCTCATCCCGGTGATCCGGACGACCCAACGGCGGCTGAGGCATGCACGGGGCCGGGCCCTGCCGATGCAGAACACCAAGGCCTGGATTTCACCCTTCTCTTTCAAGCCGTTCGCACGTCAAGGGGGACCCATGAGCATCGTGTATCAGGAGCCTAACTGGTCGCGTAGCCCCTCACCTCTTGGGCTCGTCCTGGTGATCTGGACGACCCAACGGTGCCTGCGGCATGCGCGGGGCTGGGACTTGCCGACGCAGAACGCCAAGGCCTGGCTTTCACCCTTCTCTTTCACGACGTTCACATGTCAACGGGGACTCCTGAACATCGCGTCTCAGGAGCCTAAATGGTCATGTAGCCCCTCACCTCTTGGGCTCGTCCTGGTGATCCGGACGACCCAACGACGGCTGAGACATGCGCGTGGCTGGGCCCTGCTGACGCAGAACACCAAGGCTTGCTCCTGCGCCTTTTCCTAAGTTGTTCGCACGTCAAGGAGGACTCCTGAGCATCGCGTCTCAGCAGCCTAACTGGTCATGTAGCCCCTCACCCCTTCGGCTCGTCTTTGCGATCCGGACAACCCAACGGCGGCTGAGGTATGCGCGGGGCCGGGCTCAGCTGACGCAGAACAACAAAGCAAATGGAAAAGTCAAGGGAACATAATCTAATTATTACAAAACATATTGTTCCAAGCCAACAATTTGAAACACCTCCCCGAGGCATGCTACATGATACAAGACGAACAAGGAAAAGCAGAGTCGCCAAGCCACCCCTTTAGACCTGGGCGCCACCGTCGCCCGCCAGCGGAGCCTCCTTGCCAGGCGCGTCGCCCGTTCCATCAACCTCAGTCGGAGGACCGACGACCAGGAACTTGCTTAGCATGGCGTCCACGGAGCTCTCACGGCGACAGCAGCAACGTCCCGAGAGTCGGAGTCCACCGGGGTAAGGAAGGAGGAGAGGTCGAAGCCGGCATCCTGAAGATAGAGATGGCTAAAGACGCACGTCAGAGCCAAAGAAAAAAGTGAGTGCGCCTCGCTTTCCACCAAGGAGGCAAATCCGTCAACAGCATCTTCGAGCACCGCCAAGACTTCAGGAAGTAGAGCAGCAGGTCTCTCCTTCAGGGTCGTCGTCGCCGCCTTATTCAAAGGATCTTCCCCGAAGAGCGACTCCTGAGCCTTGCAAAACCTCTCCTCGAGAGAGGCTAGGGTGTTGCGCTCCATGGCGGCCACCTTCTTGGCCTTGGCGAGGGCCGCTTGGGCTTCCTCCGCCTCCTCCTTCAGCTTCATCAGACGGTCGTGCTCCGTAGCCTGCTCCAAGGCCGCCTTCTTCACCTTGGCGTCTCGATCGGTGACGGCAGCCTCCTGCGCCTTCAACTTCTCCTCACGCTCGTGGAGCTCGCTGGCCTGGGCAGCTTGCTGGTCCTGAAGAGCCTTCAGTTCAGCCTCCACCACGCGGCATCGACCCTCAGCTTCTGTGGCCTCCTTCCGCGCCAGGTCGCGCTCCGTGGCGGCCACCTCGAGCATCTTCTGGGCTTCCTCCGCAGAGCCCCAGGCTGCACGGACAGACATGTCGGCCTGGAGCCAACCAAAAATCAGCCCCAGGCATCCCTGCGCTGCGACAATCCGGGCCCCGAAGTTCACCCTAGAGGAGGTCTAGCACCGCCCTTGCCTCCTCTAGGGCCCCGGAGGTGGCAGGAGCGCCACGGCTCGGCCACACGCTGGGCAGGGGAGGAGACGCCCTCGACACCATGACAAAAGAAACCTCAGCCTCAGGAAGGACCGGGGGCTCCGGGGGCTGGGCGACCTTAGTTGCCGCAGCAAGTCCAGGCCCCGGAGGGGTCAGGCCTGCCAAAGGCGCCAACACCTCCTAAGGATGGGCTTCCATGGCCTCGGGAGATGACGTCACCACTAGAGCTGTGAGGGCCACAGCATTCTCCTTCGCCAGGGTGGCGGCGGCCACTTCAGCACATGCGGCCACGACAACCTCCATGGCCTCGTTCTGCTTCTTCGATGGCTGCTGCCTAATGACAGACGAAGGCGCCAAGCATCGCTTCAGGAATCAACAAACAATGCTAAGTGAAAAACTTACTGGCCGGAGAAGACATAGTTCCTCTTCAGGCTTAGCAGCGGGTGCTGAGGCGGAGCAACTGGTGCAGAGCTCTTGGGAGGAGGGGAGCTCGCTGTTAGTGCCGCTCGGGACAATGTCGGCAAAGGCAGGACACTGCCCGGAGGAATCAGCATGGTCCTGCCCTTCTTCGTGGCCGCTTGCTTGGGCTACTTCGAAGAGGACATCCCAGATCTCGTGGTGACTCTAGAAGGGAGCGGCACCTCGACCACCGGAGGTTCATCATCATCATCATCGGGGAAGTCACGAAGGAGCTCCCTCTACCGCGGGGCAGAGGATTCCTCCACCATCTCGTCCGTGGTGGCCTCGGAGGATCGATCATCGGAGGACAGGTGCACCAAGGCTGTAGGCGGCGGGGGAGGCCCTGGCCGCACAAGCCCAAACTTGTCAAAGATCGGCATAGCAGCGGCTACCTCCTCACCGTCATCCCGGCAGTACAACGGAAGCAAATCTTCCGGAGGATCGCTCGGGTCCTTCCCCGTCAAGTAGAGTAACAACTTGCTCAGCTCCTCCTCGGGAAGGGCGTCGTGGCACAGGCAGATCTTGTCGTCAACACTGCGAAGCTTCCACAGGGGGCGGGAGTGGTCTTGGAGCGGCGTGATGCACTGCCTTAGGAACTCCTTGATGAACATGGCCCCTGTCAGCTTCTCGCTCTTCAGGTCCTTCTCCATCTTCTTCACCAACAGCGTCAGGAAAGGGTCGGTGATCTTCTCAGAATGCCACCCCTTCTCGGAGATGGGGAATTCGGTCGGCATCTCTAGCGAGCTCTGGGAGCACTTGGCATCCATCATAACCCACCTCTCCACGGCATCTTCCACCTTCTTCCTGGCGTGGGAGATTGCGTTACCACCCCGCGCCGCAACGAACCCGATGCACCCAACCGGATTTTCGCCAGTCATGCGAAGGAAGAAGAAGTGGCGGAGCAGGGCGATGGAGGGCATGACCCCCACGAACGCCTCACAGTAGAAGGCGAAAATGGACATGAGGAGGAGGATGGAGTTGGCATGAATCTGGAGCGCGTGAAGGCCACAGTGGTGGAGAAAGGCGAAGAAGAATCCGAAGAATGGGGGCACCAGCCCCGAGTAGACACTATGCAGGAAGAAGGGGAAGAAAGTGTTGTTCGCGGGCTCCGGCGCAGCGGTGGTGACCCAGAGCGCCGTCTCCTTCCACTCGTTATCCTTGCTCGCCGTCAGGAGGAGCCTGGTCTGGAGCTTCTCCCCGGCCACGTAGGGCGTAAGCAACACCGGCTCGTACCAGGCGGAGCCGGCAGTCGAGGTAGAAGCCGTGGTCTTCTCTGCGGCCATAGAATCGGAGATTGGGGGAAAATCGGCAGATGTGGTGAGTTCTTTCGCTACTGGGAGAAGGGGATCTGGAGCAAGACGAAGAAGAGGCAATGAAAGCCTGGCGGCAGGCGGCACCGCTTTTGTCAGATGGAAGCAGTTGCCGAGGCAGCGTGGGGAAGCGGAGTCGCCCACATCCCATCAATTGCCACGCATCATCAAGGCCCCAGGCGGTTAGGGCCTGCAGCACTCCGCAGTTGCCCTTTGGCTTTGCCTGGAAGCCAAGTTAGAACGCGCCTTGAGCCTGGGGGCTACTGTCGGCGTCCTGGATTTGGGGGTATCTAGCCCTGTCTGCCTGTGGCCCATTACATGGCTCCATCAGCGGCCTAGTACGGCCCAGCTTCAGCATTGACAACACAAGACCCTCACGAGGGACCAAGCCTCGCGAGGCGGGCAACGCCAAGACCCCTGAGGGGATCAGCCTCCTCAGGCTGGCTCCCGAGGGGCGGAGAGTTCTATGCAAGGTTCACCTCACGAGGCTCAGCTGACGGGAGCCATGATGACCAAGACCAGGCGGGCGCCAGGAGGGCGCAGAGCGCAGGTTTCCTCTTCGGTGCAAGGGAGGAAAGCCACAGGCGTGGAGTCGCGAGGAATCAGCCAAAGGTTTCCATTCTGGTGCAACGAGACCAAGACCGCCAAGACGGCAGGATGGAGGTCATCAACAAGCCCACCACAGCGTCACCGCACGAGGCTTTTCGCAAGTGAAGACTACTTTTGTTAGGATAAGCTGTACTACTTGTCCCCTTTCAAATCCGACCGTTGTGGGATCCCTTCCCGCCAACATTTGGGAAGAGGACCAAGGCCACTATAAATAGGACTAGCAACCACCATAGAAGGCAAGACAAGTAGAACTAGAACACACCACACCAGTTCAAGAACACCTCACCTCCTGAGGCCAGTTCATCCACTGTACTAGTTCATCCTCAGCCCTTCGAGGCAATCCACCAAAACACTGGAGTAGGGTATTACACCGCAAGGTGGCCCGAACTAGGATAAACTAATGTGTCTTTGTGTCTCTTTGAGCTTGATGCGCTAGGATTAGGAGGATCACGAGTAGGCAGGCTGGTTAGGTTGAGATATCCGCACGCACCCTAAAGTTCGAACCTCTCAAGGGTTTGCGGATCCCATAATCTGACAGCTGTGTTATATGAGGGGCTGGGCTTCGACCAGCCGCGTTGCAAAGGCACCATACTCCGGATTGCGGTTCACGCAACAAGGGGCTAGTACTTAGCCCCACCAATGGACTCTTATGGCTAAGTGAAAGTGATAAAGCCGCATAGTCTGATTGCCTTGTTCATATTGCAAGACTCCTCCTATATAGGACCAAGACGTTGGATAAAGTGCGGACATGCATTCCCGAACACCCTTGTAATATTTACATGGGGGCAGAAGCCAACGAGTGGTAAACTTTCAGACTTATCACATAAACGGCCAAACGAGAGGATAAACTAACAAAATCATAAACGCAAGCATAAATATTTCACATTATGAGCTCATTACATGGTTCTTATGAACCGGACTCCACTATTCAAATATGATAGCCTTTGAGCACTGGCCCTCTATAATGCGGGCTCCCTCGAGGACCTCGGTGAAGTACTTCTCCGGGCCCCGGTGATCCTTGCCTTCAGGCGGCCCTGCGGTGGTAATTTCGGTGGCCTTCTTCTTCGCCCATTGCACCTTAACTCGGGCAAAAGCCATCCAGGCACCTTCTATGTAGGCCAACCACTTGATGGCGTCAATCAGAGGATGTGCATCGACCAGCCGCTTCACGAGTCCAAACTAGCTACTGTGTATAGGCTCGGCTGGCCAAAGACGGACTATTACATCCTTCATGGCCAGTCCGGACACCCTATGCTGCTCCGTCAGCTGCTTCAGCTGATCGCTGAGGGGCGCCGGATACTCTGGTGCAAGGTACTGCGACCAGAACAGCTTCTCCGTTGAACTCCCCTTTTCGGCTTGGAGGAACTTGGTAACGTCAGCAATACTCCTGGGCAGATCCGCAAACGAGCCTGGAGAACTCCAAACTCGGGTCAGCAAGATGTATCTCTTACTTGTAAATTTACTCTACATGAGAAAGGCCTTACCAGCCGCTGTCTGCCTTGCCTCTTGGATCTCCTGGTGAGCTCCCTGGGCTTCAACCCGGGCCTCCTTCACGCTCTCAAGAGCCTAGGGGAGTTCGGAGGCTTGCACCGAAGTCTTCTGCTTGAAGGACTCGCACTTAGCTATGGCGTCCTTGAGCTCTTGTTCGACCTCGCCAACCCGCGCCTCATGTCTTCGGCAGGTGGTTTGCTCCGCCTCCAACTCCTTGGCCGCTTTGTCAGCGGTCGCCCTGCTCACCTCTGCCTCTTTTTTGGCTTGGGCGAGAGCACTCTTGAAGGATTCGACCTCAGCTGCGCCAACTATGAGCATAGTCATAAAACTCAGTAAATTTACAGAATTAGCATACATATTACTTCAGGTATGTACAAGTGCCACATACCTTGCGTTTCATCAAAACGGCTTGTTGACGTGGTCGAGCTCCTCATCAGCTAGCCGCAGCTTTCGGTTGAGCTCGGAAACCTCTGTGGCTTGGGAAGTAGCCGCCAGCATAGATGCCTGTCCAACAAGATAGTATGATACATTATCGACTTGTTTTGATCCTCTCTCCGGATTGTTCAAATCCGAACAGAGTCTCATTGTAGCAACCAGACCTCAAACGGTCAAGTCTTTGTGCATCAGTGTCATCCCTGGATCGGTAATGTTGACACGCATAGTACTCGAGGAACTATAATACAGTTTCAGTCACACACTTATTACATCGAGTCCTCATAAAGAGTATTATTACATAAATAAATCATGGCTGAAGGCCAACTAAACTAGATAACAAAGGACGGCTTCGAAGGTAAACTAGTCCATCAACTCCAACGGCATAGCTGAGTGCAAACAACGACCTATCACACCATATTCGTTGTTTGAATAGTCTGCAACATAAGATGTTGCAGCCCGAAACGGGTCAGGACATGGAATATGCTGGCATAGTTACACTGTAAAGAAATGATAATGCAAGAACTATATCTACGTGCAATATTTGGCTGGTGGAGGATGTAAGTTTCATGATTTTGCATAAAGCTAGTTTTTGCCTACAACAAAGGAATAAATTTATTTAACTACTCCCATGTTGCCCATTATTTGAGAAGGTTCCTCCAACTCAAATCCCAATTAAAAATATCATCATGAACCCATCATCATAATTAATTAAAGTAACGTGATGAGATCACATCAATAGATTCAAGTACTAGATACTCAAGACGTCCATAACCGGGGACACTGCTAACCATGATTAGTTTATACACTCTACAAAGGTTTGTGCACTTTTCCCCACAAGAGTCGACCGCATCCATGATCGGATGATCGAGACATAGCCTTTCTGAAGCATTAACTATCTACTCCGGGTAGAAAGTACCACCTACAACCCTCTACATCTGCTAGTCTACCTCTTCAAGAGCTCCCGCAACGTACTCAACTATGCCAGAGCCCATAATGGCTTGTGGTTGCACACAGAAGTTTCTAGCATGAATAATCTTATGAGCCCTTTGAGCCTGTGTGGCATTCCATAGGATAATCACAAGGGTACTCCGGGATTTCCAAAACAGACAAAACTAGGTACTGCAGGTGCCTCAACCAATCCACCCAGATGTATATTAAGTTGCCACCTTAATGTTATCTAATGTCTACTACACAACCTTCTTCTTGTAGATGTTGTTGTGCCTGCAAGTGCACAGGTTTGTAGGATAGTAGCAAATTTCCCTCAAGTGGATGACCTAAGGTTTATCAATCTGTAGGAGGCGTAGGATGAAGATGGTCTCTCTCAAACAACCCTACAACCAAATAACAAAAAGTCTCTTGTGTCCCCAACACACCCAATACAATGGTAAATTGTATAGGTGCACTAGTTCGGCGAAGAGTTGGTGATACAAGTGCAAAATAGATAGTAGATATAGGTATTTGTAATCTGATATAATAAAAACAGCAAGGTAACAAGTGATAAACGTGAGCGTAAATGGTATTGCAATGATAGGAAACAAGGCCTAGGGTTCATACTTTCACTAGTGCAAGTTCTCTCAACAATAATAACATAGATAGATCATATAACAAGCCCTCAACATGCAACAAAGAGTCACTCCAAAGCCACTAATAGCGGAGAACAAACATAGAGATTATGGTAGGGTACAAAACCACCTCAAAGTTATCCTTTCTGTTCTATCTATTCAAGAGTTTGTAGTAAAATAACATAAAGCTATTCTTTCTGCTCGATCCATCATAGAGTTCATACTAGAATAACACCTCAAGACACAAATCAACCAAAACCCTAATGTCACCTAGATACTCCATTGTCACCTCAAGTATCCGTGGGCATGATTATATGCTATGCATCACACAAACTCAGATTCATCCAACCAACATAAAAGTACTTCAAAGAGTGCCCCAAAGTTTCTACCGGAGAGTCAAGAACATCTGCCAACCCCTATGCATATGTTCCCAATGTCACGAAACCTGCAAGTTGATCACCAAAACATACATCAAGTGGCACATGATATACCATTGTCACCACCGATAATCATGGCAAGACATACATCAAGGGTTCTCATAAAAGACTCAATCCGATAAGATAACTTCAAAGTGGAAACTCAATTCATCACAAGAGAGTAGAGGGGGAGAAACATCATAAGATCCAGCTACAATAGCAAAGCTCGGGATACATCAAGATCGTGCCATAGAGGGAACACGCGAGAGAACACGAGAGAGAGAGATAGAGATCAAACACATAGCTACTGGTACATACCCTCATCCCCGAGGGTGAACTACTCCCTCCTCGTCATGGATAGCGCCGGGATGATGAAGATGGCCACCGGTGATGGGTTCCCCCTCCGGCAGGGTGCGGAAACAGGGTCCCGATTGGTTTTTGGTGGCTACAGAGGCTTGCGGCGGCGGAACTCTAGATTGGTCTCCAGCATATACCAAAAACCTCTCGGGAGCCCGTTCCAGCACCCTGTCGGTGGGGGAATCCATCACCGGTGGCCATCTTCATCATCCGGCGCTCTCCATGACGAGGGGGGAGTAGTTCACCCTCGGGGCTGAGGGTATGTACTAGTAGCTATGTGTTTGATCTCTCTCTCTCGTGTTCTCTCTCGGGTTCCCTCTATGGCGCGATCTTGATGTATCCCGAGCTTTGCTATTGTAGTTCGATCTTATGATGTTTCTCCCCCTCTACTCTCTTGTGATGAATTGAGTTTCCCCTTTGAAGTTATCTTATCGGAGTCTTTTATGAGAACACTTGATGTATGTCTTGCCGTGTTTATCTGTGGTGACAATGGGATATCACGTGCCTCTTGATGTATGTTTTGGTGACCAACTTGCGGGTTCCTCCCATGAACTTATGCATAGGGGTTGGCACACGTTCTTGACTCTCCGGTAGAAACTTTGGGGCACTCTTTGAAGTACTTTTATGTTGGTTGGATGAATCTGAGTTTGTGTGACGCATATCGTATAATCATGCCCACGGATACTTGAGGTGAAAATGGAGTATCTAGGTGACATTAGGGTTTTCGTTGATTTGTGTCTTAAGGTGTTATTCTAGTACGAACTCTTTAATAGATCGATCCGAAAGAATAACTTTGAGGTGGTTTCGTACCCTACCATAGTATCTACGTTTGTTCTCCGCTATTAGTGGCTTTGGAGTGACTCTTTGTTGCATGTTGAGGGATTGTTATATGATCTATCTATGTTATTATTGTTGAGAGAACTTGCACAAGTGAAAGTATGAACCCTATGCCTTGTTTCCTATCATTGCAATACCATTTACGCTCACTTTTATCATTAGTTACCTTGCTGTTTTTATTATTTCATATTACAAAAACCTATATCTACTATCCATATTGCACTTGTATCACCATCTCTTCGCCGAACTAGTGCACCTATCCAATTTACCATTGTATTGGGTGTGCTGGGGACACAAGAGACTCTTTGTTATTTGGTTGCAGGGTTGTTTGAGAGAGACCATCTTCATCCTACGCCTCCCATGGATTGATAAACCTTAGGCCATACACTTGAGGGAAATTTTGCTACTGTCCTACAAACATGTGCACTTGCAGGCCCAACAACGTCTACAAGAAGAAGGTTGTGTAGTAGACATCAAACTCTTTCTGGCGCCATTGCCGGGGAGGTGAGTACTTGAAGGTATATCTTTAGATCTTGCAATCGAGTCTTTTAGTTTCTTGTTTTATCACTAGTTTAGTCTATAAAAGAAAACTACAAAAAAATGGAGTTAAGTTTGTCTCATACGCTTCGTCTTTTTAATATCTTTCATGAGTTTGATGGAAAGGAAAATTGTGCTCAAGTGCTAGAAGAAGAATGCTTTAAAATGCTTGGCACTAAATCTTTGAATGATGAGCATGATTGCAATGTTGTTAGTATAAACTCCTTTAATATCCATAGTACTAATGATGATTGCTCTAGTCATGATGAAAATATCTCTTATGAGCATGTCAACTTTTGTGGAGTGCATGTTTGCATGAACACACCAAATAGAGAAGATATTTATTGCAAGAGGCATAAGCATTTAGAAACTAAATGGTTGCAAGAAAGGCTAGATGTGAGTGCTGAAAATTTAAAATTCCTTTGCCGTACTTGTGAACTTTGCAATGAACGTGGTCATTTACATCTCCGATGCAAATTGTTTCATGATCGAATCGTGTCCAAAAATTGTGATGATTTGATCTCCCTTGCTCATTACAATGAACTTAGTTTGCTTTCGGGTTATGAAGAATTGAAACGTTTACTTAAGGACCTTCCAGAATTTGCCCAAAAGAAATTCCTTGATATTGATCTAGAAAATATTTATATGTTTTGTGTGGAGAATTGCATTGAAAATCTTTATATTGCCAATTACATAAAGAAAATAAAGCAAGTATAAGATGATGAGAATACTAATGAAAGGGAAGAGACTTCCCAATATCCTCCTATTATTTCTTATGATGAATCAGGTAACGAGGAGGAGCTTTCTATTCAACCAATCTCGTCAATAAGGAGCTCAAAGAGGAAGGTTGAACCCACACATAATATGAAGAATAAAAAGAAAAGAAGGGGTAACAAAGGTAAAAAGGTATCCCTCCCAAATGATGTTGCTCCTACTACTCATTGTTATGATGATAATTGCTATACTATTGGTGCTATCAATATTTTTAATGATGAGAGTGATTATGCTTATGATATGAAAGAGCCCAAGCTTGGGGAAGCTGTGTTTGATGAGGATGAAATATTTGAGAATTTATTTGCTGAAATTAATGTTTGTCCCAAGCTTGGGGATGCTATGTTTAATGAAGATGATATTTTTAGCGTCCCAAGTTTTGATATGCAAAGTTGTTATGATGATAGCATGCCTCCTACCTATGATGATTATATTGATGAAAGTGGGTTTGGAAGAGTGTCAACTTTAGGAAGTAGTGATCCCACTATTTTGGAGGATGTTGAATTTTATTGTGATGAATACGAAAGTGGATTTGGAAGAGTGTCAACTTTATTTAGTGATTCCACTATCTTGGGAGAGGTTTCAATCGATTATGATGATAACGAAGTTGCTACTTATGATGATTATTGTGATGAAACTTATGCTATAAAAAGTAGTGATGATTATATTTACAAATCTTGTCATGATTATGATTACCCTTTTTCTGAACATTACTCTTTTAATGTGGAAACAATTTTTAGTGTTCAAGTCTCTTATGATACTCCCACTATTATTCATGAGAAGGATTTTGCTTATGTGGAGAGTAGTAAATTTTTTATGCTTGTAGATCATGAAAAGAATGCTTTAGGTGCTGGTTATATTGTTGAATTCATTCATGATGCTACTGAAAATTATTATGAGGGAGGAATATATGCTTGTAGGAATTGCAATAATGTCAAGTTTCCTCTCTATGGGTTGAAAATCTTGAAGCTATGCTTGTTTTACCTTCCTATGCTTGTTGATTATTGTTCCCATAAGTTGTTTGCTCACAAAATCCCTATGCATAGGAAGTGGGTTAGGCTTAAATGTGCCAGTCATATGCTTCATGATGCTCCCGTTATGTTTCAATTCTTATCTTTCATGTGAGAATCATTGTCATCTTCATGCCTAGCTAAAAAGGCATTAAAGAAAAGCGCTTGTTGGGAGACAACCGAACATATAACCTTACTGTTTTTGTGTGTCCACATGATTATGCTACTGTAGTAATCATGTTTTATAGCTTTTACTTCAATAAAGTGCCAAGTAAGACCTTTAGGATAGCTTACGGTGATAGTTGTGTTGATCCTGCTGAAAATCAGAAACTTTTGTACCCAATAAATTAGTTTTGTTAATTCACAGAAACGTGCTTTTGATCTGATTCTTTTGGCTATGGATTGATACACGAATTGCTTATAACTTCCATATTTGGTACGATTTTTTGGACTTCCAGAAGTATACGTTTGTTACAGATTACTACAGACTGTTCTGTTTTTGACAGATTCTGTTTTCTATGTGTTGTTTGCTTATTTTGATGAATCTATGAGTAGTATCGGAGGGTATGTGTCGGTGTACTAGAATAGGGGTACCCTAGTATCCCGAACTTGTGCACGGGCAGTTGCAGCGCCCCGCGGCAAGGCTTGGCGGGCGACCGCCAAGGTCCTCCGTGGTTCCCTTGGAGCCATTCAAGAACAAAGTATTCAAGCCAAGGAGACAAGGCCCCGGCAAGAGGAGCTTGCTGGGAAAGCCAACCAAGGCATCTCAAGGAACTTGCCGCAATGCGCCGCGCGTCCTGGCAAGGCCTGGTGAGCGACAAGCTTCCGGGCGCGACAAGACAACGACCGCAGCAAGGCGCTTGCCGCGACAAGTAACCACCCTGTACCCGCGCTCCAGCACATCCACCAACGTGTCGCCCTGGGGCCTTTCCAGGCGCGCGTGGCAGGAGGCTGTGCAGCCAGCGGGGCGCGGTGGCATGCGACGATGACGAGATCGCCATCGTGGCGAACGGTGGCGTCCCTGACGGTCCTTTTCTGCACCGTTTGGGCGACATAGACGGGCATTTAATGCCCTTGTCCCCTGCCGTCAGGGGTAGGTAGGATACACTGTACAAGTAGTTGTACCAACCGCAGCTCCTTTTACGTTTTTACCCTTGTCTGCGTTGCCACCTGTCGGTGACCCCTTGAACATATAAAAGGAGGCCCATGCGCAACGTAGAGAGGGGTTCGAAGACCAAAAATACACGCGCGCTCGGTCTCGTTTGCAGCACGAATGTACTGTAGCATTCAGTGCTCCCGAGCAAGAAGACAATACAATCAGACAAGTAGCAGTAGGAGTATTATCTCTCCGGAGAGCTCCGAAGCTGGGTAAACTGCTCGTGTGCTTCGCCTCGATCTGCTCTTCGTGTGATCTCCGCCCCCCGCCGAACCGAAAGGGGCTTGGTCCGCCGGTCCCATAGGTGTTCGTGGATCAGCTTCCCCCGCGAGCTCCACCGGCAAGTGTAAAAAGACAATGGCAGCTCCACCAGAGAACAAGAAGGTGTCCGCCAAGGAGGATGGCACTGGTGGTACCTTCACCATCAATGCCACTCTCGACCCTAAATAGGAAAGCGCGCTCGTTGCTTTCCTGCGGGCGAACGTCGATGTGTTTGCATGGCAACCATCTGACATCCCCGGTGTTCCCAGGAAAGTAATCGAGCACCATCTTGCCCTCTGTCCTCATGCGCGGCCCGTCAAGCAGAAAGTCAGGAAACATGAAGTGGAGCGCCAAGAATTCATCGCAGAAGAAATCAAGAAGTTGGAAGCAGCAGGCCTTGTCAGAGGAGTGCTCCATCCTACGTGGTTGGCCAATCCTGTAGTCGTGCGTAAGGCAAACGGGAAATGGAGGCTTTGTATCGACTTTACTGATGTCAATAAAGCTTGTCCCAAAGACCCATTTCCCTTGCCGCGCATCGACCAGATTGTTGACTCCACGGCCGGATGTGACTTGCTTTCATTTCTTGATGCATACTCAGGATACCATCAGATCTTCATGGCAGAAGAGGATGAGGAGAAGACCGCATTCATCACCCCATGTGGCACATACTGTTTCGTACGGATGCCCTTCGGTTTAAAGAATGCTGGTTCAACATTTGCAAGGGTAGTTCATGACGCTTTTGAGCCACAAATGCACAGAAATGTGGAAGCCTACATGGATGACATAGTGGTCAAGAGCAAGGACAAGGCAACTCTGATTCAAGATTTAGACGAAACCTTTGCAAATCTGCGCAGGATCAACCTCAAGCTTAACCCCGAGAAGTGTGTGTTTGGAGTCCCTTCCGGCAAGCTTCTCGGGTTCTTCGTGTCTCAGCGGGGAATTGAAGCCAATCCTGACAAGATCAAGGCCATTGAGCAGATTGAAGCACCGAAGCGCGTCAAGGATGTACGAAGACTTGCCGGTTGCGTAGCTGCTCTCAGCAGGTTTATCTCTAGGTCTGCTGAGCGCGCCCTGCCATTTTTCAAAATATTGAAAAAGGCAGGTCCAATGAAATGGACTCCGGAAGCGGAGGCTGCACTGCAGGACTTGAAGAGATACCTGTCCTCCACTCCAACACTTGTCGCACCTAAGCCACAAGAGAAGTTGCTGCTATATATAGCGGCAACCAATCAAGTGGTTAGTGCTGCGTTAGTAGCAGAGAGGGAGGCGGATGATGAGCCAGCAACCACGGCAGATACATCCGGCGACAAGTAGAGGACTTCACCGGCAAGCTCTGGTCCCGACAAGGATGGATCTGCGCAGGAGCATGAGAAGATGCAGAAGAGAATGGTGCAGCGCCCAGTTTACTTTGTCAGTTCCCTTCTGCAGGGGGCTAGGTCAAGGTACTCTGGTGTGCAGAAATTGCTTTTCGGCCTCCTCATGGCCTCGAGAAAGCTGCGCCATTACTTCCAAGCACATGAGATCACAGTCTTCACTCGTTTTCCGCTGAAGAGGATATTGCAAAATCCCGAAGCAACAGGCAGGATTGTCGAGTGGGCGCTGGAACTGTCAAGCTTTGGCCTCAAGTTTGAGAGCACTTCAACTATCCAAAGCAGAGCATTGGCAGAATTCATAGCAGAATGGACGCCAACACCAGATGAAGAGATTCCAGAAACGAGCATCCCCGTCAAGAAAGCAAGCAAAGAGTGGCTGATGTACTTTGACGGTGCCTTCTCGCTGCAAGGCGCCGGTGCGGGCGTGCTACTAGTTGCACCCACCGGAGAGCACCTCAAGTACGTAGTCCAGATGCACTTCCCAAGGAGCAAGCAACGAACAATACTACAGAGTATGAAGGATTTCTTGCCGGTCTCAGGATCGCGGCAGACCTTGGGATCAAGAAGCTCATTGTCAGGGGTGACTCACAACTTGTCGTCCGCCAAGTGAACAAGAATTATCAGAGTCCATTGATGGAAGCTTACGTTGATGAAGTGAGAAAGCTAGAAGAGCACTTTGACGGCCTACAGATGGAACATGTTCCAAGGGCTCAGAACGACATTGCCGATGGCCTGTCAAAGTGCGCCGCACTGAAGTTACCTGTGGAACCAGGGATCTTTGTGCTCAAGCTGACTCAACCATCCGTAACGCCATCAACTGGGCAGAGCAAGAAGAGGAAGTTGATTTCTGGTGACTACTTTCCGGCGGAGCTCCCCGAAGCCGCCGCCAAGAAGGTCCCCAAAATCAACACCAAGGATGCTGGGGAGCAGTCTGCTCCGACAAGCCTTAGGGTTTGCTCCGTTGAAGCAGACGCTCCCGACAAGTTTTGCTCCGGCAAGCTTGCCGGGGAACATCAAGCTCCGGCAGAGCCACAGGTTCTCGCCGTAGAAGCGGATGTTCCAGCAGCACCAGATGTGCCTTTAGTCCTTGTTGTCGAGCCGCAAGCTCCAGTATGGGCACAACAGATTGTCCGTTTCCTTCAAACAGGAGAACTTCCCGAAGAGCAAGAAGAAGCGGAAAGAGTAGCCCGGCAGTCAAGTATGTACCAGTTTGTCGACAGCACACTGTACAGAAGAAGACTCAACCCGTGAAATTGAAGTGTATTCGCCGGGAAGAAGGACAAGAGCTTGTGTAGCCCCTCCGTGGAGAGCACTCGCCTTAGGACGAGATCACCCACTTCCAATCTCCTGGAGCGGACGCTGCAACAGTGGCACTGCCGCAGCGCCTGCTGGTACCTTGCTGCTCGGAGCGAGGCTTGACAGCGGCATTCCTCCCCCAGCACGAGATCCATCCCCCACGTGGCGTCCTTACGTGCCTCGTCGAACGCCAGGACCCGCGTGGAGCGATGCTTGACCTTGTGCGGGAGAACCCCTTCAGCTCCGTAGACGAGGAAGAATGCTGTTTTGCCCGTCAGCCAGGTCGCGGTGGTGCGGATGGACCACAGCACGGACTCGAGCTCGTCAAGCCAGCCCCTACCGCAGGCTCGAGCTTCTTCTTGATGGCTCTTAGCTTGAGGCCTCTCAAGACTTCTGCGTTGGCGCGTTCAGCCTGGCCGTTGCTCCTGGGGTGCGCCACTAAGGCATAGCATATCTGCGTTCCAAGGTTAGCACGGTATGTTTTGAAAAGGTTGCTAGTGAACTGCGAGCCATTGTCGGTGATGATGAAGTTAGGAACCCCAAACTGGCTCATGATCCCTTTGATGAACTTGACGGCTGACCCAGCTGGGATGGTGCGGACAGCTTCTACCTCTGCCCTCTTGGTAAACTTGTCGATGGCGACGTAGAGGTAGTGGTAGCCCCCTGGTGCTCGGGGAAATGGCCCCAAGATGTCCAGCCCCCAGACCACAAACGGCTACAAGAGCGGGATAGTCTAGAGGCTTTACGCGGGCTAGTGGATCTACTTGGCATGGAACTCGCATGCTTCGCAGGACCGCACCAGCTCAGTGGCGTCGTTGAGTGCTTTGGGCCAGAAGAAGCCACTGCAGAACTCCTTGCCCACGAGGGTGCGTGACGAAGAGTGGTGTCCGCAATCCCCACCATGTATGTCTGCCAGCAGCTTGAGCCCCTGCTCCCTGGAGATGCATCACAAAGAAAAGTCATTGGGCCTTTTGCGATACAGCTCACCGTCCCGGATGCAGTACGCGGTGGCCTGACGAGCCATGCGCTCGGTATCCTCCTCCTTGTCCGGCAAGATCCGCTGAAGCAGGTACGTCTTGAACTCCTCGGTCCAACACCCCTCCTAAGGCTCAAGTGCGAGGAGCAGGCAGGCCCTTGAGGATGGGCTGCAGGCCGGGGCGCCAGTTGCTGGTGCTTGGGGTAGGTCCTCCCGAGGTGGTGCTTGTGCTGCAGTGGGAGGAACCACCGATGGCTTGAAGAGCCGTTCCTCAATCACCCTGGCTCCTAAGGTAGCCTTCGGGATGCCCTCTTGTTGATGTCGTCTGCCTCCTTGTTCGTCCCTCGTGGAACGTGCTGCAGTTCCAAGCCCAGGACCCGTTTCTCCTTTTTTTCGTACCTCTTCCTGGTATGCCTCCATGTGCTCGTCCTTGGGTGTGTACTCATTGTTGGAGAAGTTAATGAGGAGCTGGGAATCACCCCTGATGGTGAGGTGCTTCACTCCTAGCGCCACCGCGGCTCTGAGGCCGGCGAGCAAGCCATCGTACTCTGTGATGTTGTTGGAGACTTTTTCGCCCTACTGGAAACAGAGTTGTACAACGTAGTAGAGCTTATCCTTGATACATCTCCAACATATCTATAATTTTTGATTGTTCCGTGCTATTATATTACCTATTTTGGATGTTTATGGGCTTTATTTTACACATTTATATCATTTTTGGGACTAACCTACTAACCAGAGGCCCAGCCCGTATTGCTGTTTTTTTGCCTATTTTAGTATTTCGAAGAAAACGAATATCAAACGGAGTCCAAATGCAACGAAACCTTCAGGAGCATGCTTTTTGGAACGAACGTGATCCAGAGGACTTGGAGTGCAAGTCAAGAAGCAGTCAAGGCAGCCACAAGGGTGGAGGGCACGCCCACCCCTACAGGGCGCGCCCCCTATCTCGTGGGCCCCTCGGGCGGCCACCGACCTACTTCTTCCTCCTATATATACCCACGTACCCCGAGAACATCAGAACAAGACACGAGAACCTAGTTCCACCGCTATAACCTTCTGTATCCGCGATATCCCATCTTGGAGCCTTCGCCGGTGCTCCACCGGAGGGGGAATCGAGCATGGAGGGCTTCTACATCAATACCATAGCCTCTCCTATGAGTTGTGAGTAGTTTACCACAGACCTTCGGGTCCATAGTTATTAGCGAGATGGCTTCTTCTCTCTTTTTGGATCTCAATACCATGTTCTCCCCCTCTCTTGTGGAGTTCTATTCGATGTAACTCGTTTTGCGATGTGTTTGTCGAGATCAGATGAATTGTGGGTTTACGATCAAGTTTATCTATGAGAAATATTTGAATCTCCTCTGAATTCTTTTATGTATGATTGAGTTATCTTTGCAAGTCTCTTCGAATTATCAGTTTGGTTTGGCCTACTAGATTGATCTTTCTTGCAATGGGAGAAGTGCTTAGCTTTGGGTTCAATCTTGCTGTGTCCTTACCCAGTGACAATAAGGGTTGCAAGGCACGTATTGTATTGTTGCCATCAAGGATAAAAAGATGGGGTTTATATCATATTGCATGAGTTTATCCCTCTACATCATGTCATCTTTCTTAATGCGTTACTCTATTCTTATGAACTTAATACTCTAGATGCCGCTGGATAGCGGTCGATGTGTGGAGTAATAGTAGTAGATGCAGGCAGGAGTCGGTCTACTTGTCACGGACGTGATGCCTATATACATGATCATGCCTAGATAATCTCATAATTATTCACTTTTCTATCAATTGCTCGACAGTAATTTGTTCACCGACCATAATACTTATGCTATCTTGAGAGAAGTCACTAGTGAAACCTATGGCCCCTGGGTCTATATTTTATCATATAAGCTTTCAATCTACTTTTATTTGCATCTTTACTTTTCCAACCTATATTATAAAATACCAAAAATATATTTATCTTATCATATTATCTCTATCAAATCTCACTTTCGCAAGTGGTCGTGAAGGGATTGACAACCCCTTTATTGTGTTGGTTGTGAGTTCTTTGTTTGTTTGTGTAGGTGCGTGGGACTTTTGAGGAGCCTCCTACTGGATTGATACCTTAGTTCTCAAAAGCTGAGGGAAATACTTACGCTACTATTGCTGTATCACCCTTTCCTCTTCAAGGAAAACCAACACAAGCTCAAGACGTAGCAGTCCTGGGCGGGTGAGATGAGGACGGCTCCAGCCCCCGCGCCTTGCCGTGAGAACGCGTCGTCGAAGTACATGATCCACCTGTCTAGCGCCTCGTCTCCAGGTGAGAAGGAGCGATCCTCGCATATTTCACGGTCAGGTACGTCGGTCCACTCTGCCATGAAATCTGCGAGGGCCGCGCTCTTGATGACCCTGGTGGTGATGAACTCAACCTGGAACGCCCGGAGCTCAATGTTCCACTCCTTAACTCGCCGGGCGGTGTTAGGTCTCAGAGTACCCTCTCTAGTGAGTAGGCTAAAATGACCTTGATGGGGTGGCCCTCTAAGTAGTGGCGCAACTTTCGGGAGGTGAAGAGGAGTGCTAGCAAGAGCTTTTGAGGCATGGGCTAGCGTGCTCGCGCCTCCCGTAGCACCATGCTGACGAAGTAGACCGAATGCTCGACGAGGGAGGATGTGTTGGTGAGGTCTTGTGTTTCTTGAGGATGCTGACCTCCGGGGGTCCCATCAATTCCCGTGCCAGCTGTGGCCTCGTGAGCCTCGGCCTCAGGAGCCCTGGTTTGACCCTCAGGAGGGATACTGACTCTTGGGTCAGGTGGAGCCTCAAGAGCGTCATCTTGAGGTTGCTGCAACTTGCTTGGTGGCGGGGCACCCTTGGTTGGATTCTCTTCCATCAGCGCCACTAGTGCGGCGCTGGTGGAGTGAGGGGTGGCGGCCAAGTAGAGAACTAAGGGATCGAGAGGGCGTGGCGCCACCATCACCGGCGGGCTGGTTAAGTATCTCTTGAGGTCTTGGAAGGCTGTGTCAGCTTCAGGGGTCCATTCAAACTGCCTCTGACTCTTCATCGGCCTGAAGAACGGGAGGGCACATTTCCCTAGCTTGGAGATGAAGTGCCCCAGCGAGGTCATGCAGCCTTCCAGCTTCTGCATCTCCTTGAGCGTTTGCGAAGGGCTCATGTATTCTATGGCCTTGACTTTCTCCAGGTTGGCCTCGATTCCTCTGCGTGACACGCCAGAGGGGACCCCAAGCAAACACTTCTTGGGATTAAGCCGCAAGTCCACCTTGCGCAGGCGGGAAAACGTTTCATCCAGATCTTCGATCAGGGTCCTCGCCTCCTGAGACTTCACCACTATGTCATCAACATAAGCCTCGGCGTTCCTCCTGAGGTGTTGGCCCACGGCAATATGCATTAGCCGCTGGAAGGTAGACCCAGCATTGCGTAATCCTAAAGGCATGCAGGTGTAGCAGTACACCCCGCTGGGGGTAAGGAACGCCGTCTTCTCTACATCTTGCACAACCATATTGATCTAGTGGTAGCCCGAAAAGGCATCCAAATAGGCCAGCAGGTCGCACTCGGCGGTGGAGTCGACGATCTGGTCGATGCGTGGAAGCGGGAAGGGGTCCTGAGGGCAAGCCTTGTTGAGGTTGGTGAAGTCAACGCACATGCGCTCTTTCCCTCCTTTCTTGGGGATAATGACTAGGTTTGCCAGCCACTCCGGGTACTGCACCTCCCGGATGACTCCAGCATCCTGCAGCTTGCGGGTTTCTTGGACGATGAACGCCTACTTCTCAGTAGATTGTCATTGGGCCTTCTGCTTCACTGGGCGCATATTTGGGCACACCCTCAGGCGATGCTCGATTATTCCCCTTGGAATCCCGACCAGGTCCTTGGGCTCCCATGCGAATACTTCCTTGTTGGCACGCAAGAAGCTGACCAACACTTTCCCTTGGTCCGGGGGGAGGCCAGCTCCTATGGTGAAGGTGGCGCCTGATGCCCCATCCTCATCAACTGGCACTTGCTTCATTTCGGCTCGATCTTGAGAAAACAACTGCTTCTTCTTGGCTGGTGCTGCCCCCAGAGCCTCAGGGCCCCCTCTTTTGCTCGGCTGCACGGACGTTGCAGTCCTGAAGACGAGCTTGAGGGCCTCCAGTGCGTCCTTGGTGTCCCCTGCCACCGTGATGACACCGCTGCTACCTGGCATCTTCATGAGGTTGTAGGCTCGATGAGTTGCCGCCATGAACTTGGCCAGAGCTGGGTACCCATAGATGGTGTTGTATGGTAGGTCGATCCGGGCAATGTCGATGTTGATGAGCTCAGTGCGATAGTTGTCGCGGGTCCCGAAAGTGACGGGGAGGCGGCTTTCCTCGGGGGCTGGTGGAGCCATCGCCGACCCCAGAGAAGGGCTTGGTGTGGCGGATTCGACTGTGGGGTACGTGAAGCAGGCCGAATGCCTCCATGGAGAGCACGTTGAGCCTGGCTCCATCGTCGATGAGGGTCTTGCCGACCGCCACGCTGCATATGGTGGGGGTGCAGAGCATCGGGAGCACGCCCGCTCCCGTCGTGGTTGCTGGGTGATCTTCTGGGCTGAAGGTGAGGTCGGTCTTGGGAGCCGCCCAGCCCGAGGGAGCCCCTGACCTCACCTAGGCGGCGCTTACTTGGCGGTAGAACTTCCTGATGTGGCGGTCGGAGGGTGGCGCCTGCGAGCCACCCAGGAGAGCTGCGATGACGGGGGGAGCCAGCGCCGTGAAGTGCGCGATGAAGAGGCCACGCAGCCCCTCCCAGGAGGCTATAGAAGACTCCGGCAGGTTGAGCAGCCAGGCGCATGGTGCGCCTACGAGGGCCATGGGGAGCCAGTTGGCCATGACCTTGTCGTCTCCACCAGCCGCCCAAACTACTCCTCGTACGCCTGGAGGAAGCCAGCCGGATCCGCCGCATCGTCGTAGCGGGGCGGCATCTCTGGCCTGAACTTGGGTGGCCACTCCACCTGTCGCAAGGCGGGGGTGAAAGCACGGAGGCCCATGGATCCTCCAAAGGTGTGCGGCGGCCTAGTCGATGAGGGAGCGCTCGCCATCGGAGTCGGCGGCAGCATGTGGCGGACAAGGTAGCGTATCTCCAATGCACCCCTACCTGGCGCACCAAATGTCAGATTTCGGTTTCCGCAAACCCTTTAGAGGTTTGAATTCCGGGGTGCGTGCGGATATCTCAACCTACCCAGCCTGCTACTCGCAAAAACTCACAGCCTAGCGCGTCGAGCTCGAAGAGAAAGAGAGGCACAACAGTTTATCCTGGTTCGGGCGACCTTGCGGTGTAATACCCTAGTCCAGCTTTGTGGTGGATTTCCTCGAGGGGCTGAGGATGAACTAGTAAAGTGGTTGAACAACCTGAGGAGGTGAGGTGTTCTTCAACTCAAGTGAGCTGGTGAGGTAGTGAGGGTGGTATGGATTCTATGGGTTCGGATCGTTCCCTCCTCTTCTATGGTGGTGGCTAGGCCCTATTTATAGTGGCATTGGTCCTCTTCCCAAATGTTGGTGGGAAGGGATCCCACAACCTCCAGATTTGAAGGGAGACAACAAGTACATTCTATCCTGACTAAAGTGGTCTTCGCCTGCAAAATCCTTTGGCCGTGATGCTGCGGTGGGCTTGGCGATGACCTCCGTCCTACCGTCCTGGCGGTCTTGGTCTTGTTGCACCAGAATGGAAACCTTTGGTTGATTCCTCGGAACTCCGCGCCTTCTCCTTGCCTCCTTTGCACCGAAGAGGAAACTGGTACACTGCGCCCGCTGGCGCCCGCCTGGCTCCCGTCTGGCCTTGGTCGTCATGGCTCATGTCAGCCGAACCTCGTGAGGTGCACCTTGCATAGAAATCTCCGCTCCTCGGGAGCCAGCCCGAGGAGGCCGATCCCCTTGGAGGTCTTGGTACTGTCCGCCTCGTGAGGATTGGCCCCTCGCGAGGGTCTTGAGTTGTTGATGCTAAGACTGGGCCGTACCAGGTCATCGATGGAGCCACATAGTGGGCCGCAAGCAGGCAAGTCTGGGTACCCCCATATCCAGAACGCTGACACCGTCGATCACCTTATGCTTCACATTGAAGATCTTCAGTCATAGGTCGAAGTGTGGGGGGATGCGGAGTAAAGCCTCACACATGCCGATAAGCACCGAGATGTTGAGGAAAGAGTTCTGGGCTAGATCGTGGAAATCTAGCCTGTAATAGAACATTAGTCCCCAGACGAAGGGGTGGAGTGGAAAACCTAACCCTCTAAGGAAATTGGGGAGGAAGACGACCCTTTCTCTAGGCTCCAGAGAAGGGATGATCTGACCCATGGTGGGGAGCCTGTGCGCGACGGTTGCGGCTAGGTATCCTGCACTCCGGAGATCCTTTATCTCCTTCTCCGTGACGGAGGATGCCTCCCACTTGCCCTTGCAACCAAATCCGTCCATGGTCGAAGGAGGTGGAGGTGGTGAGGAAGACGAAAACTTTTCGGGCGCTAAGAGGTTCGGAGATTGGAAGGCATGGGGAAGAAAGGAGAAATCCATTGCCCTCTTGTAGGAGGTAAAAATGCCAACCGTCCCCCCACTTTGAAACTCGCCTATGGCCAACGAAAGTGTGCGCCGCAAACGGTTGGGTTACCCAAATTTTATTGATGAGCAGTCCCGTGATAAATGGGCACGATCTCTGTTTTGACAGGACGGGCCAATGGGGCTTGGCCTCGAAACACGGAATGCGGGGTGTGAAAACGGTTCAAAATGCAGAAGGGTCAAGTCTGACGCTTCACCGAAAAAAGTTGTCAGTAAAGACACTGTTCCTATTATCTATATATCCTGCCTTCGCGGCTAAGGGTTGTGTTAATTATGCAAGGCCGAATACAGTTCTTTTATGGAGGAAAGCTGAAGTATATTGTTCAGAGAACTAGCCTCGCAATTCCGAAGATAATCTGCGCACCGAACACGTCGTCATTGAAGACTTGTTCAGGGGCTACTGAGGGAGTCCTGGACTAAGGGGTCCTCGGGCGTCCGGTCTATTGGGTATGGGCCGGACTGATGGGCTGTCAAAATACAAGACAGAAGACCACCTCTCATTTCTGGTAGGGACTCCCGTTTATGTGGATGGCAAGTTTAGGTGTCAGGATATACTATTTCCTTCCTATTAAACCGACTTTGTACAACCCTAAGCCCCTCCAGTATCTATATAAACCAGAGGGTTAGATCGAAGGCAGGGATCATAACATTGATAGGCTAGCCAAGCTAGGGTTTAGCCATTACGATCTCGTGGTAGATCAACTCTTGTAACCTCTATACTCATCGAATATAGTCAAGCAGAAGTAGGGTTTTACCTCCATTAAGAGGGCCCAAACCTGGGTAAACACTGTGTCCTTTCGATCATAGTTACCATCGGTCCTCAGACATACAGCTTGGCCCCCCCTACCCGAGATCTGCCGGTTTTGACACCGACACCCTTCCCCCGCGCAATCGGGGGCTTTGAATTCTTGTTTGTTGCTATCGACAAGTTTACAAAGTGGTCGGAAGTGACTGCCGTGAGAAAGATTACTGCTCAGTCAACTATCAAGTTCTTGAAAGATCTAGTGTGTCGTTTTGGAGTTCTGGCAAGGATCATCACCAACAACGGCACCCAGTTTATGAGCCGCGCCTTCATGCAATATGGTCATGCCCTCAGATGAAAGATCTCATTCGCATCTATGGCACACCCCCGGAGCAATGGACAAGCTGAGAGGGCAAACGATGAAGTGCTGCGTGGATTCAAGACAAGAACCTTTCATACGCTGCAGAAGCACGGCAGGCAGTGGATCGAGGAGCTGCCAGTAGTTCTCTGGCCCCTCAGAATGACACCTAACTGGGCTACCAGGCAGACTCCCTTCAACTTGGTCTACGGGGCAGAAACATTTATCCCCACGGAACTCATTTACGGGTCGCCTCGAGTGCTTGCCTACGATGAAGTAGTGCATGATCAACACTGGCATGACGACGTTGTGCTATTGATACGTCTCCAATGTATCTATAACTTATGAAGTATTCATGCCATGTTTATAATATTTTTACATGATTTTGGTATGATTTGATTTGAACTAACCCGGACTGACGCTGTTTTTAGCAGAACGACCATGGTGTTGTTTTTGTGCAGAAATAAAAGTTCTCGGGATGCACTGAAAATCAACGGATAATATTTTTGGAAAATATAAAAAATACTGGAACAAAAAGCTACTTGAGGGGAGTCCCGAGGACACCATGAGGGTGGAGGGCGCTCCCCCCAGGGCGTGCCCCCTGCCTCGTGGACTCCCTGTGGGCCCCCTTGACGTGAAACTGACACCAACCCTTCCTATAAATCCTAAAAACCCAGAACAGAAGAGAGATCGGAAGTTCCACCGCCGCAAGCCTCTGTAGCAACGAGAAAAATCAATATAGGCCCTCTCTGGCACCCTTCCGGAGGGGGCCATCATCACCGGAGGCCATGGGGAAGGATCTTGGAGGAGCCATCATTGCCATGAAGGCCAAGGACCAGAGGGAGAACCTCTCCCCATCCAGGGGGGAGGCCATGGAGGAGGAAGCACAAGGTGGAGAACCTCTCCTCCTCTCTCTCGGTGGCACCAGAGTGCCATCAGGAGGGGAATCATTGCCGCGGTGATCGTCTTCATCAACATCACCATCCTCATCTCTTTTCAGCAGTCCACTCTCCCGCACCCTGCTGCAATCCCTACTTGAACATGGTGCTTTATGCCACATATTATGATCCAATGATGTGTTGCCATCCTATGATGTTTTGAGTAGATATCCTTTGTCTTTGGATTGATTGATGATCTAGATTGGTATGAGTTGTATGTTTTATTTTGGTATTGTCCTATTGTGCCCTCCGTGTCGTGCAAGCGTGAGGGATCCCCGACGTAGGGTGTTGCAATACGTTCATGATTCGCTTATAGTGGGTTGCTTTAGTGACAGAAGCATAAACTCGAGTATGGGGTTGTTGCGTATGGGATATAGGGGACTTGATATGTTAATGCTATGGTTGGGTTTTACCTTAATGATCTTTAGTAGTTGCGGATGCTTGCTATTGTTCTAATCATAAGTGAATGTGATCCAAGAAGGGAAACTATGTTAGCTTATGCCTCTCCCTCATATGAAATTGCAATGACGACTATCGATCTTGTTAACAATTGCCTAGGACAATTTCGCACACCGCCCCATCATTATTCCACACTCGCTATTTATAATACTTAAGTAATATATTCTAACTTTATGATAACAACACCTACTTTTATATTATAGCTCTCCGATATCATGCAAAGTTATCCTCTTCATACCCACAACATAGTTTTATTTCTCGTTTCTAGTTGGAAGCAAACGTTCGATGTATGTAGAGTCGTATAAGTGGCAGATAGGACTTGAGAGAATATTGATCTTACCTTTAGCTCCTTGTGGGTTCGACACTCCATGCTTATCACTTCCACCTTCGGAAATTGCTACGATGATTCCCTGCACTTGGAGATTACCAAGCTCCGTTCTGGCGCCGTTGCCGAGGAGCAATAGTGTGGGGTTGATATTCTCGTGTGTGCTTCTTTGCTTTCTTCACTAAGTAGATTTTGTTTTCCCTTTGGTTTCTTTTTAGTTGTGGGTGAAACATACAAAAAAAATTAAAAGAATGAAAATACAAAAAGATTCACTTGCCTCATATGCCTAATTTTTTTTTCAAAAAGAGAAGTGATTCGAAAGTTATGCATTGGAGAAGTGAGGGTCGACCTTGAACACTTGTGTTCATGCTCATGGAAACAATGTAGAATTTTTCATGGAAGTTTCTCAGAAATAATTATCCCCTTGTATATATTCATTGTATTATAAAAATAATGTTCCAAGATTTGGTTTTAGGATGATTAGATTGCTTGTTTACTTTGTGCAGTGCAAAAACAGAAACTTTGGCTGTAGCGCGTGAATCTACATTTTTTTTACTGGAACGTCAAACGGGTCTAAAACTTTTTGCACAATACTTCTGTACAATTTGTTTAAATTTTCATATTTATTTTAGAATTTTTGGAGTTACAAAAGTATACGAAATTTCCAGATTACTACAGACTGTCCTATTTTTGATGGATTCTGTTTTCTATGTGTTGTTTGCTTATTTTGATGAATCTATGGGTAGTATCTGGGGGTATGAAACATGGTGAAGTTGGAATATAGTAGATATAATGCTAATGTGAAATTGTAATGAGTTTATAGCAGTACCTAAAGGTAGTGATTTGCTTTATTATACTAACGGATCTCACAAAGTTTTTGTTAAGTTTTGTGTGGATGAAGTGTTCGAAGAATGAGGAGTTACCAATGTGAGGAGAATAAAGAGAGGCAAGAGTTCAAGCTTGGGGATGCCCAAGGCACCCAATTAAATATTTCAAGGATACACAAGCATCCAAGCTTGGGTATGCCCCGGTTGGCATCCCATCTTTCTTCTTCAACAATTATCGGTATACCTCAATTTTTGTTTTGTTCACATGATTTGTGTCCTTTGTGTTTTTCTTTTTCTTTAAGAACCATGCTAGTATGAGATAGCCCTTCATTGATTTATAGAATTCTTCATGTGCTTCACTTATATCTTTTGATTATGATCTTATAGAATACTCTTTGTGCTTCACTTAAATCTTTTGATTATTGTTTTATAGAATGCTTCGTGTGCTTCACATATATATTTTGAGCTTGGATATTAGTTAGTCTATATTAATTGTAGAATGCTCCATGAACTTCACTTATATATTTTGGAGTATGAATAATACTATCATCGAAAGTGAGTTTGGAAGAGTGTCAACTTTAGGAAGTAATGATCCCACTATTTTGGAGGGTGTTGAATCTTAGTATGATATTTATGAAAGTGGATTTGGAGAGGTATTGACTTTAGTTAGTAATGATTCCACTATTTCGGAAGAGATTCCAATTGATTATGAGAACAAAGTTTCTATCTATGATTGTTATTGTGATGACATGTATGCTATAAGGGAATATGTTAACCATGAAACTTTTCATCATGATTTTAATTTTCAATTGGATTATGCCTCACATGATATTTATTTTGTTGAGTTTGCTCGCGAATGAAAGAATTTTGCTCATGTGGAGAGTAGTAAAATTTCTATGGTTGTAGATCATGAAAAGAATGCTTTATATGATATTTATATTGTTGAATACATCCATGATGCTATTGAAAATTATTATGAGGGAGGAATATATGTTTGTAGGAGTTGCAATAATATCAAGTTTCCTCTCTATGTGCTTAAATTTGGAAGTTATACTTGTTTAGCCTTCCGATGCTAGTTGATTCTTGTTCCCATAGGTTGTTTGCTCACAAAATCCCTAGGAATAGGAAGTGGGTTAGACTTGAATGTGCTAGTCATATGCTTCATGATGCTCTCATTATGTCTTCATTCTTATCTTTCATATGAGCATCATTGAAATCATCATGCCTAGCTAAAAGGCATTAAAGAAAAGCGCTTGTTGGGATACAACCCAATATTTAACCTTACTGTTTTGTGTGTTCACATGATTAAGCTACTGTAATAATCATGTTTTATAGCTTTTGTTTCAATAAAGTGCCAAGTTAAACCTTTAGGATAGCTTACGGTGATAGTTGTGTTGAACCTGCTGAAAATCAGACACTTTTGCGCCAAGTAAATTAGTTTTGATAATTCAAAGAAACGTGATTTTGATCTGATTCTTCTTTATATGGATTGGTACATAAATTTCTCATAATTTCCTAATTTGTATGGATTTTTGGAGTAGCATAAGTATGTTTGCTGTTCAGATCATTACAGACTGTTCTGTTTCTGACAGATTCTGTTTTCAATGCATAGTTTGCTTGTTTTCTAGTTTCTATGGCTTATATTGCTCAATATAAATTGTAGATAATGATATGGTACAGTAGGCATTGTGTGGGAAAAATTATAAATCTTTCCTTTGACAGTACCAATGTGAATTATTTACTCTTTATCATACTAACCCATCTCAGGAAGTTCCGTTAAGTTTTGTGTGATTGAAGTTTTCAAGTTTTACGTGAGATATCGATATGAGGAGAATAACGAGTGGAAATACCCTAAGCTTGGGGATGCCCCAGGCACCCCAAGGTAATAATCAAGGAAGACTCAAGCGCTTAAGCTTGGGGATGCCCCGAAAGGCATCCCCTCTTTCGTCTTCAAAACCATCAGTATACCTTACTCAGAGCTTTTTTTTATTCGCCACATGATATGTGTTTTGCTTGGAGCGTATTTTCAGTTTTACTTGCTGTTTGAATAAACCTTTGGATCTGAAATCTTTAATAATAAATCATTGGATATGAAATCTTGAATGAGAGAGAGTCCTCCCATGGCCAGTTAATTATTTGACTACTCATTGTCCTTCACTTATATCTTTTTGGAGTAGTTTGACATTTACTCACGTGCTTCAGGTATATCCTGTGAGTAAATGGTTGAATGAATTGAATATCATAAATCTGAATTTACATATTTTTCATATGATTATACCATGGGGAGTAATGACTTCACACATAATAAGTATAGGTGATAAATTTATTGAAAGTTAGCAAACACAGAATTGGTCACTTGAACAATTCATGAAAGAATATTGAAGGAAGAGGGATTTCACATATAAATATACTATCTTGGACATCTTTTGTAATTGTGAGCACACATTAAAATATGACATGCTAAAAAGTTGATCTTGGACAAGGAAGACAACTTAATGGGCTATGTTTTCCTATATCCGAATAGACGTTATATTGTCTTGGATCATCCAACATGTTGAGCTTGCCTTTCCCTCTCATGATAGCCAAATTCATTGCACCAAGTAGAAATACTACTTGGGCTTCCAAACATCCCTTAAACCAGTTTTGCCATGAGAGTCCACCATACCTACCTATGGATTGAGTAAGATCCTTCAAGTAAGTTGTCATCGGTGCATGCAATAAAATTGCTCTCTAAATACGTATGATCTATTAGTGTGAAGAAAATAAGCTTTAGACGAACTTGTGATAGGGAAGAAATAAAAGCGACGTACTGCATAATAAAGGTCTTTATCACAAGTGGCAATATAAAGTGACGTTCTTTTGCATTAAGATTTTGTGCATCCAACCATAAAAGCGCATGACAACCTCTGCTTCCCTCTGTGAAGGGCCTATCTTTTACTTTTATCATCTACCCTTATACAAGAGTCATGGTGATCGTCACCTCTCCTTTTTACACTTTTTCCTTTGGCAAGCACTTTGTGTTGGAACGATCCGGTTATATATATTCACTTGGATGTAGGTTTTCATAAAGTATTATTGTTGACATTACCCTTGAGGTAAAAGGTTGGGAGGTGAAACTATAAGCCCATATCTTTCTCTATTTCTGATTAAAACTTTTAACTCATAAATATCACGTGAGTGTTAGCAATTGTGAAAGATTAAATGATAGTTGAGTATGTGGAGTTTGCTGAATCAAAGCTCTTACATAGACCCTTCCTGAAAATAAGATGAATTGCAATTGTTTGATGACTGAGAACATAGTTTGTTAGTTTTCAAGAAAGTTTATGATCTATACTTTAACATGTGAATAGCTGGTTACTTGATCATGAGAAGTTCTATGAGTTGAGCTACTGTTATGATATATAATGATGCTAGAAAATGTGACTGAAACTATCATTGATCAAACTTATGCACTTGCTAGCATTCACACTTCATAAATTATTTCTTTTATCCTTTTCCTACTGGAGGACAAGCAGGAATTAAGCTTTGGGGATGCTGATACGTCTCCAACGTATCTATAATTTATGAAGTATTCATGCCATGTTTATAATATTTTTACATGATTTTGGTATGATTTGATTAGAACTAACCCGGACTGACACTGTTTTCAGCAGAACTACCGTGGTGTTGTTTTTGTGCAGAAATAAAAGTTCTCGGAATGCCCTAAAAATCAACGGAGAATATTTTTGGAAAATATAAAAAATACTGGAATAAAAATTTATTGGAGGGGAGTCCCGAGGCCACTGTTGGTGTAAAAACCGGCGGATTTCGGGTAGGGGGTCCCGAACTGTGCGTCTAAGGCTAATGGTAACAAGAGGCGGGGGACACAATGTTTACCCAGGTTCGAGCCCTCTCTATGGAGGTAATACCCTACTTCCTGCTTGATTTATCTTGATGAATATGAGTATTACAACAGTTGATCTACCACGAGATCGTAATGGCTAAACCCTAGAAGCCTAGCCTATGATCTTATGATTGTTGTCGTCTCTATGGACTAAACCCTCTAGTTTATATAGACACCGGAGGGGGCTAGGGTTACACAAAGTCGCTTACAGAGAAAAGGAATCTACATATCCGAATCGCCAAGCTTGCCTTCCACACAAAGGAGAGTCCCATCCGGACACGGGAAGAAGTCTTCTGTCTTGTATCTTCATAGACCAACAGTCGGGCCCACGTATATAGTCCGGCTGTCCAAGGACCCCTTAATCCAGGACTCCCTCAGCCACCACGAGGGTGGAGGGTGCGCCCCCCTAGGGCACGCCCCCTACCTCGTGGAATCCCCGTGGGCCCCCTTGATGTGAAACCGACACCAACGCTTCCTCGAAATCCTAAAACCCCCAAAATAGAAGAGAGATCGGAAGTTCCGCCACTGCATGCCTCTGTAGCCACGAGAAATCAATCTAGGCCCTCTTTGGCACCCTGTCGGAGGAGGCCATCATCACCGGAGGCCATGGGGAAGGATCTCGGAGGGGCCATCATCGCCATGAAGGCCAGGGACCAGATGGAGGACCTCTCCCCATCCAGGGGGGAGGCCATGGAGGAGGAAGCACAAGGGGGAGAACCTCTCCTCCTCTCTCTCGGTGGCACCAGAGTGCCATCGGGAGGGAAATCATCGCCGCGGTGATCGTGTTCATCAACATCACCATCATAATCACCATCCTCATCTCTTTTCAACGGTCCACTCTCCCGCACCCTGCTGTAGTCCCTACTTAAACATGGTGCTTTATGCCATATATTATGATCCAATGATGTGTTGACATCCTATGATGTTTTGAGTAGATATCCTTTGTGTTTGGGTTGATTGATGATCTAGATTGGTATGAGTTGTATGTTTTATTTTGGTGCTGTCCTATTATGCCATCCGTGTCACGCAAGCGTGAGGGATCCCCGACGTAGGGTGTTGGAATACGTTCATGACTCGCTTATAGTGGGTTGCTTGAGTGACAGAAGCATCAACCCGAGTAAGGGGGTTTTTGCGTACGGGATAAAGGGGACTTGATATGTTAATGATGTGGTTGGGTTTTACCTTAATGATCTTTAGTAATTGTGGATTCTTGCTAGAGTTCCAATCATAAGTGCATATGATCCAAGAAGAGAAAGTATGTTAGCTTATGCCTCTCCCTCATTTGAAATTGCAATGACGACTACCGATCTTCTTAAAAATTTCCTAGGAAAATTCCGCACACTGACCCATCATTATTCCACACTCGCTATTTATAATACTTAAGTACTATTTTCTAACTTTATGATAACAACATTGATAACCCACAAGTATAGGGGATTGCAACAGTTTTCGAGGGTAGAGTATTCAACCCAAATTTATTGATTCAACGCAAGGGGAGCCAAAGAATATTCTCAAGTATTAGTAGTTGATTTGTCAATTCAACCACACCTGAAAGACTTAATATCTGCAACAAGGTATTTAGTAGCAAAGTAGTATGGAGGTAACTGTAACAGTGGCAAAAGTAGCAGTAGCAGTTTTGTAGTAATGGTAACAGTGGTAAAGGAGAAGTAACTAAGCAAAGATCAATATGTGAAAATCTCGTAGGCAATGGCTCAATGATGGATAATTATGTCGGATGCAATTTATCAGGCAATAGTTATAACATAGGGTGACACAGAACTAGCTCCAGTTCATCAATGTAATGTAGGCATGTATTCCGAATATAGTCATACGTGCTTATGGAAAAGAACTTGCATGGCATCTTTTGTCCTACCCTCCCGTGGCAGCGGGGTCCTATTGGAAAGTAAGGGATATTAAGGCCTCCTTTTAATAGAGTACTGGACCAAAGCATTAGCACTTAGTGAATACATGAACTCCTCAAATTACGGTCATCACTGGGAGTGGTCCCTATTATTTTCACTTCGGGGTTGCCGGATCATGACACATAGTAGGTGACTATTGACTTGCAAGATAGGATCGAGAACTCACATATATTCATGAAAACATAATAGGTTCAGATCTGAAATCATGGCACTTGGGGCCTAGTGACAAGCATTAAGCATGGCAAAGTCATAGCAACATCAATCTTAGAACATAATGGATACTAGGGATCAAACCCTAACAAAACTAACTTGATTACATGGTAAATCTCATACAACCCATCACCGTCCAGCAAGCCTACGATGGAATTAGTCATGCACGGCGGTGAGAATCATGAAATTGGTGATGGAGGATGGTTGATGATGATGATGGCGCCGAATTCCCCTCTCCGGAGCCCTGAACAGACTCCAGATCAGCCCTCTCGAGGAAGATTAGGGCTTGCGGCGGCTCCGTATCATAAAACATGATGAATCCTTCTCTCTGATTTTTTTCTCCCTGAAAGTGAATATATGGAGTTGGGGTTGAGGTCGATGGAGTTCCTAGGGTCCCACGAGGCAGAGGGCGTGCCGGGGGGGGGGGGGCTACACCCTCGTGGACAGGGTGTGAGCCCCCTAGCGCTGATTGTTTCGCCAATATTTTTTATTAATTCCAAAATGTGTCTCTGTGGATTTTCAGCTCATTCCGAGAACTTTTATTTCTGCACAAAAGTAACACCATGGCAATTCTGCTGAAAACATAGTAAGTCTGGGTTAGTTCCATTCAAATCATGCAAGTTATAGTCCAAAACAAGGGCAAAAGTGTTTGGAAAAGTAGATACGTTGGAGACGTATCAACTCCCCCAAGCTTAAACCTTTGCTTGTCCTCAAGCAATTCAGTTGACAAATTGAAAGTGATAAAGAAAAAACTTTTACAAACTCTGTTTGATCTTGTTGTTGCAAATATGTAAAGCCAACATTCAAGTTTTTAGCAAAGATTATGAACTAACCACATTCACAATAACAATTAGGTCTCATTTTTACTCATATCAATGGCATAATCAACTAGCGAGCAATAATAAAAAATCTCGGATGACAACACTTTCTCAAAACAATCATAATATGATATAACTGTTGGCGCCGCCTCCCGTGGCACCGCTCTTCTTCTACCTCTTGCCTCACACAAGGAGAAAATCTACACACACATGCATTCATGCACCAAGGAAGAACACACAAGCTTTGCCAAGAGGTTCCCTTGGTGATCACATGATGGCTACATTGTTTTCCAGCCCTCTCAACCCTCTCTTTCATTGACTCAAAGTAGCATATATACAAGGATCAAGCACTCACAGCCATGCATGTACTCACACACAACTCGGGCGCCACTACCTACCGGCTCTCACGCCACGCCCCACATTACTTGCTCCAGTACTAACTACATGCCCTAACCATGGCCTAAACTCTATCAATCCATATGACTCGGCCAACACCTATGACTAATCCCAGCTACATGCATGCCTATTCCCGGCACTTCCTCAACCTCCTCTTAATGGCGAAAGGACTAGGCTAACTCGACATGCACATAGATCCCCACGCTCCAGCCTTCGTCGCACTTGCCGCATCACATGGCCCGCTGCCTCTGCGCCCCGCACGTCCCGCGCGCACTCGACGAGTCCGACAGCACCACTGTGTCCCGCACGTCCCGCGTGCACCTAACACGCACGAGGAGCCTGACTGCACCTGACTCCGTGGCTTATTCCAACACATACCCCCTAAGCCAGGACCTCAACGTTGTCGGAGTTGTTGCAGCTCTCGTCATTGTCGTTGTCATGGACGCCTTCGCTCGACGCTACCGCGTGCCTCCGTGCCCACTGTGACGTGCCGTGTGCTCGCCGCGCCCGTGCCATGGTTGCAGCGTTTCTCGACGTCGAAGCCGTGTGCCACCACCGCATCTGGACTCGTTGTGCATCGTCCCCGCCATGCGCTCGCCGAGCACCGCAACCGCGCCGCCGCAACCTCCATGCCCGTTTTGCTCATCGCGGGCTCACCACGCGCCGCCTCCGTGTCCACCATGACAGTCGCAGCACCGCGCACATCCACAGGCCGACACACGACCCGGAGCTTCGCGTATCCGCCGATGAATGCCGCCATCGCCGCCACGCCTCCGGCATGACGAACCACGCCTAAGACAACCAAGCTCATGATACCAAATGTTGGCGCCGCCTCCTCGCAGCAATAACAAGATGGTATCTCGCTAGCCCTTTCTGAGACCACAAAACTTAAATGCAGAGCACCCCTGAATATCAAGGACTGATTAAACATTGTAATTCATGGCAAAAGTGATCTAGTCATAGTCATACTCAATGTAAATTAATAGCAATGCATGCAAATGACAACGGTGCTCTCCAACTGGTGCTTTTTAATAAAAGGATGATGACTCAACATAAAAGTAAATAGATAGGCCCTTCACAGAGGGAAGTAGGGATTTGCAGATGTCCAAAGCTCGAGTTTTGAAATAGAGATAAATAATATTTTGAGTGGCATACTTTCATTGTCAACATAACAACCAAGAGAACTCGATATCTTCCATGCTACAGACATTATAGGCGGTTCCCAAATAGAATGGTAAAGTTTATACCCCCCACCGCCAACAAGCATCAATCCATGGATGGCCCGAAACAACGGGTGCCGTCCAACTAACAACAATCCTAGGGGAGTTTTGTTTGCAATTATTTTGATTTGATTTGAGCATGGGACTAGGCATCAGAGTTACCACCCATTTTCTCGTGAATGATGAGCGGAGTCCACTCATCATGAGAATAACCCACCTAGCATGAAAGATATAGACAACCCTAGTTGATACATGAGCTATTCGAGCATACAAATAGAATTTCATTTGAAGGTTTAGAGTATGGCACATACAAATTTACTTGGAACAGCAGGTAAATACCGCATATAGGAAGGTATGGTGGACTCATATGGAATAACTTTGGGGTTTATGGAAGTGGATGCACAAGCAGTATTCCTGCTTAGTACAAGTGAAGGCTAGAAAGAGACTGGGAAGCGACCAACTAGATAGCGACAACAGTCATGAACATGCATTAAGATTAACCAACAATGAGTGCAAGCATGAGTAGGATATAAATCACCATGAACATAAATATCATGGAGGCTATGTTGATTTTGTTTCAACTACAGGCATGAACATGTGCCAAGTTAAGCCACTCGAATCATTCAAAGGACGATACCACCCTATCATATCACATCACAACCGTTTTAATACCATGTTGGCACACAAGGTAAACCATTATAAACTCCTAGCTAATTAGGCATGGCATGAGCAACTATAATCTCTAATTGTCATTGCAAACATGTTTCATGCATAAAAGGCTTAATCAGAAATGATGGACTAATCATATTTACAAAAACAAGATAGGTCGAGTTCATACCAGCTTCTCTCATCTCAATCATTTCATCATATATCGTCATTATTGCGTTTCACTCGTACGACCAAACGGTGTGGATAATAATAATAGTGCATGTGCATTGGACTAAGCTGAAATCTGCAAGAATTTAATATAAAGGAGAATACAAGGTAATATGGGCTCTTAGTTAGATCAACAATAATGCATATGAGATCCACTCAACATTTTCATCATGGTCTTATCCTCTCCACCCCCAAAGAAAATAAAAGAAATAAAACTATTTACATGGGCAAGCCCCCAACAAGAAAAAGAAGAACGAGAAATCTTTTTGGGTTTTCTTTTAATTACTACTACAAGCATGGAAAGTAAACTAGCTAAAGGCTACAACTAATTTTTTGGTTTTTCTTAAGGCTTTTCAAACACACAACAAGAAAGCAAGAAAAGAAAATAAACTAGCGTGTATAGTACAATGAAAAAGTATGAGCATCGATAACTAGAATAAGTGTGTGAACATGAATGTAATGTCGGTGAGAAATACGTACTCCCCCAAGCTTAGGCTTTTGTCCTAAGTTGGTCTATGCCCATGGATCGAAGCTACTCTCTCTAGTGTAATGGGAAGGGTCCTCGTGGTGCCACTAGTTAGCGAGCTCCTCCGGATCCCACTGATAAACAAACTATCGATATGGGTCAAGTGGTGGCTCAGGCTCAGGCTCTAGAACTTGTGTCAGATTCCGGTATGCATAAAAGGCCTCGGGCAAGATGAGGTACGTGCCTGAAAGTATGTTAAACAAAGAGGGTGCAAGCAGGGTAATAGTCTCACAATGAGTTTTAGCAAATATCAAGTTATACTTAAGCATCTTCTTCTTATTTTTAACAATAAAGTCATGTTCTACCAGGCTCTTATAGTCTAGAAAAATAGTGGGCAGCAACTTTTCCTCTTTCTCATAATGCCTGATAGGTATCTCAAAGTGTTTAGCAAGGCGTGAAGCAACGATGCCTCCGAAGATGGGGCCCTTTGTATGGTTCAGACTTAACCGTTTAGCAACAATAGCGCCTAAAGTGAAGGTTGTATCACGAAACAAAGCATGGCGCAAAATTAAGCATCTACTAGCAAATATCACAAAGTAACGTAGAACAGGAAAATGTATACTAGTAGTTCTTGCATCTGAAACTTTCCTTGTTTCCCCTACAACAATCCTATCAATAAATCCATCCACATCACTAGGATGTGGTTCCTCGAGGCTGCCCACAAAGGGAAACTTGCAAACCAAACAAAAATCATGGAGTGACATCTCCTTAACTTGATCATATAAGTGAAATTCCACTAAAGGTGGTGATTTCTTAGCATGGAAATAAATTTTTTGCATAAACATATTAGTGAGTAGGAGATACTATTCACGGTTGTCGTGGAGGAAGTCGGTAAGGCCTACATTTTCAGCCAAATAATAAAATTCGTCGTAAATTCCGGCGGCCCTCAAGAGTGCATCACAAGGCCATTCACATGGCCGGACCTCAGCAGTGCGAGGAACATCGTATTTGGGCTTTTTATTCTCCTCATTTTTCTTATCCTTCAAGCTTCGGCTCGAGGAGCCCCTCAACAATCTCTTCATCATTTTTTCTTTGTAAAATTTCTGAAATTTTAGTGGCTCAAAATAAAAGTGAACCAAACTCAACAAGATTGATAGAAACTACTCCCACAAGTGCCTAGAGGATAAATCATGCATTAAAGCTACTTTGGACCATATAAATTTGACATGCAAGCTCAAGAACAGGGTCACATCAGCAGCAAAAATTTGCAATAAATAAAGTACTAGAACAAAAACTAATTGGACCATTGGAGGAGTCACATACCGAAGAACAATCCCCCAAAGAAGTTTTGTGAATGGAGCTTTGAGCAAGGAGATCGAAAATGGCAGCAAAACGAGCTAGAACACGGGTTTGAGCTATGGGAGGATTTTTTCTGGAGGAAGATGAAGTGTGTGGGTGCTGGAATAAGTGGAGGGGGGCCACATGGGGCCCACAAGACAGGGGACGCGCCTAGGGGGTGGGCGCGCCCTGTGCCCTTGTGGCCAAATGGTGGGTCTCCCTGGTGTGTTCTTAGTGCCGGAAATTCTTAAATATTCTACTAAAAATCACACTTCATTTTCAGGGCATGTAAAGAACTGTTATTTTTAGGTATATTTTATGCATGGATAATTCAGGAAACAGATAGAAAATACTATCTTTACTTTATTTAATCTAAATAACAGAAAGTAAAAGGAGGGTACAGAGATTTGTGCTTTCTAACTTCATCCACCTCGTGCTCATCAAAAGGGATCCACTAACAAGGTTGACCAAGTCTTGTTAACAAACCTCTTCTGAATAACATGAAACCGGAGAATTTTCAAATAATACTAGGTTACCTCAACGGGGATATGCATGTGCCCAACAATAAGAATATCATACTTCTTTTTGACACTGGGAAGTGGGAATTCAAAACCTCTGATAGTAATCGTTGAAATTTTTCCAATAGAATTGATACTATGAACTTGAGGTTGTTTCTTCAGGAAGTGTATCGTATGCTCATTACCATTAACATGAAAAGTGACATTGGATTTGTTGCAATCAATAATAGCCCCTGCAGTATTCAAAAAGGGTCTACCAAGGATGATCTACATACTATCGCCCTCGGGAATATCAAGAATAACAAAGTCCGTTAAAATAGTGACGTTTGCAACCACAACGGGCACACCCTCACAAATACCGACGGGTATAACAGTTGATTTATCGGGCATTTGCAAAGAGATTTAAGTAGGTGTCAACTTATTCAAATCAAGTCTACGGTATAAAGAGAGAGGCATGACACTAACACCGGCTCCAAGATCACATAAAGCAGTTTTAACATAGTTTCTTTTAATGGAGCATGGTATAGTTGGTACTCCTGGATCTCCTAGTTTATTTTGGATTCCATCCTTAAAGGTATAATTAGCAAGCATGGTCGAAATTTCAGCTTCTGGTATCTTTCTTTTATTTGTAACAATACCTTTCATATACTTAGCATAAGGATTGCTTTTAAGCATACCAGTCAAACGCATACGCAAAAAGATAGGTCTAATCATTTCAACAAAGCGCTCAAAATCCTCATCATCCTTTTTCTTGGATGCCTTAGGAGGAAAAGGCATGGGTTTCTGAACCCATGGTTCTCTTTCTTTACCGTGCTTGCTAGCAACAAAGTCTCTCTTATCATAACGTTGATTCTTTGATTGTGGGTTATCAAGATCAACAGCAAGTTCAATTTCTACATCATTGTTATTACTAGGTTGAGCATCAACATGAACATCATCATTAACATTATCACTAGGTTCATGTTCAGTACCAGATTGTGCTTCAGCATCAAAAACAGAAATATCATTGGGGTTCTCAGGTGTGTCTATAACAGGTTCACTGGAAGCATGCAAAGTCCTATCATTTTTCTTTTTCTTATTCTTAGAAGGACTAGGTGCATCAACATTAGTTCTCTGAGAATCTTGCTCAACTCTCTTAGGATGGCCCTTAGGATACAAAGGTTCCTGAGTCATTCTACCACCTCTAGTCATAACTCTAACACCATTATCATTTTTCTTATTATTTGATTCATTGAGCAAATCATCTTGTGCTTTAAGTACTTGTTCTACTTGAGTGGTAACCATTTGTAAGGGCATATTTATCCCCAAGATGTTTTGGTGATTGATGACAATGCTTGTGCGGACTAATCGTGTGCGTTAAGTTCTTTCAGAGATTCATCCTTTGGCACGAGACGATTATCTCCCCTCGGTGTTTTATTCAAGACGAAGTAGCTCCTTCGTTTCGTTGTTGGTGGACTAGTTTCGTAGGAGTCACCGTACTATCAGGACGAGATCCGCTTTGGTAAGACTAGGGTGGAATCAACACGTACACATCCATATCACACCCGTCGTTTTCTTTCCGCTTCATTGGAGCTGCCGTTTTCCCCTTAGTATGCTTTGCTCTGCCCCAGCGGTAGTACCGCGACCCACAGCGGTAGTACCGCCGAAGCTCCCTAGCTGTAGTACCGCTCTTAGAGCGCTAGTACCGCTCCAAGCGGTAGTACCGCTCTCAGAGGGCTAGTACCGCTCCAAGCGGTAGTACCACTCTCCGAACAGTAGTACCGCTTGGGGTCTTCAGCCGTAGTACCGCAGTGCTTCCGGGCTACTGCCGCCTCGATTCGAGAACTTTGTTTTTCGTGTCAGGTTTTGCGATACTAAGGGCGGTAGTTGTGGCGGTAGTACCGCTCCAAGCGGTAGTACCGCGCCTACCCCCACGGTAGTACCGCCCTGGGGTCAGGGCCCTGTCAGCGCGGTAGTACCGCTGGGTATGAGCGGTAGTACCACCCGGAGCGGTAGTACCGCCCTTCCCTAGCGGTAGTACGGCTCTGTGCGGGGCTGCTCAGTGGAATAATGGTTGGATTGATCCCCCCACTATATAAAGGGGTCTTCTTCCCCAAAAGTTGACCCACCTCTTTCCCCCAAATCTCCATTGTTGCTCCAAGCTCCATTTTCACCCGATCTCTCTCCCTAGCCAATCAAACTTGTTGATTTGCTCGGGATTTGTTGAGAAGGCCCAGATCTACACTTCCACCAAGAGAAATTTGATTCCCCCCACTTATCCCTAGCGGATCTTGTTACTCTTGGGTGTTGAGCACCCTAGACGGTTGAGGTCACCTCGAAGCCATACTCCATTGTGGTGAAGCTTCGTGGTGTTGTTGGGAGCCTCCAAGTGTTGTGGAGATAGCCCCAATCTTGTTTGTAAAGGTCCGGTTGCCACCTTCAAGGGCTCCAATAGTGGAATCACGGCATCTCGCATTGTGTGATGGCGCGAGGAGATTACGGTGGCCCAAGTGGCTTCTTGGGGCATTGTGCCTCCACACCGCTCTAACGGAGACGTACTTCCCCTTAAAAGGAAGGAACTTCGGTAACACATCCTCGTCTCCACTGGCTCCACTCTTGGTTATCTCTTCCCTTTACTTTGCAAGCTTACTAGAGTTGTATCTATTGCTTGCTTGTGTGCTTATTATCTTTGCATCATATAGGCTGTCCACGTAGTTGCACATCTAGACAACCTATTTCATTGCAAGATTTAAATTGTTAAAGAAAAGTCTAAAATTTGTTAGTTGCCTATTCACCCCCCCTCCTTTCAATTGGTATCAGAGCCTCGTCTCTTTATTAAGGACTTTGCCGTCCGAAGAGTAGGTTGACACCCACAAAGATGCGGAGGATCACTCCGGTGTGAATCCCATCTCGTCTTCGGCCGAAGGGGGAGCCTCGGTCTCACGTGAGGAATTCAATGTGGCTTTAGACACATTGAAAACCTCCATGATGGCCGAGGTTAAAAGCATGTTTTCTGAATTCCTAGACGGACTTAAACTATCTACCTCGCTGATGAAAGTGGGTGATCCCACTAACAAGGTGACGGATGCTACCTTCGACAAGGGGGAAGCTAATAGTGAAAAGAGTCCATCTATGTCAGGACCCCGACTCAATGCCACATCGATCTAGCATGTAACACCTCATATCACTTTGCGGCCTCACCCACGGTATCCCCACGGTGTCGCCTTACCTATGCCCGGGACCGTTTGCGCCTTTTCACACACGTATATGACAGTGTCGCTAGCATCCATATGATAAGGAGCCCGGGCTGACATGGCTAGTCGTAAACCCAAAGTGGCACTAACTTACAGGGACAGGCATACATGACCCAACAACGAACGTGTCGGTCATCAGCGAGTGAATCCAGGCTGTAGCACTGGGCTAGCAGGACTCCGGTGAACCGGGCTGTAGCGGGCTAACAGGACTCTGGAATTCATCGCGTGACATTTCCCCGAGGGGACAGACACAGGAACGAAGAAGGACACATGCCGGCCAGCCTAAGTGTTCCGGAGCAGTAGCAAGCTACCATGGCTCAGTGGAAACACTAGGAGACATTTCCCGGTAAGAGAGGCTACTAAGGATAAACAACTAGATAGTCAGATCCCACACATACCAAGCATTTCAATAACATACACACAATATGCTCGATATGTGCAAATACAACATGGCATCACAACATGACTCTACAACTCAAGTATTTTATTCAGTAGGCTCCGAGGAGCGAGATATTACAAACATGGGTCTCATGACCCAACATTCAGAGCATACAAGTCAAAGAACAAGCGGAAGCTTAACATGTCTGAGTACAGGCATCTAGAAATGAAAAAGGCTGAGAAGCCTGACTATCTACTAGATCCTGCCGAGGGCACAAGATCGTAGCTGAGGTAACAAGCTAAACGTCGAAGTCCACGCAGTACTACTAGCGAGACTGAAGTCTCTCTGCAAAAACATAAATTAAGCAACGTGAGTACAAATGTACCCAGCAAGACTTACATCAGATCTATCTACATATGCATCATTATCAACAAGGGGATGGTGGGGTTTAACTGCAGCAAGCCAGCTTTGACTCGGTGGCTATCCTGAACTACGACTGCAAGTAACTCTTTTGAGGTGGCGCACACGAGTCCACATATTCACCATATCAATACACCACTATGGATCCGCTCCCGCCTCCCTACGAGAACGACATTCATAGCACTCACGCTTATCTTGCGTATTTTAGAGTATCCACTTTCACTTGTCTATGAACTGTACAGGCAACCCAGAAGTCCTTTACCGCGGACACGGCTATTCGAATAGATCATATTAACCTTGCAGGGGTGTACTTCTTCACACACGCTCTCACCACTTACCGCCGTTTACACGACATGTACTCAGGCAACCTTCAAGCGGAAGCCCAGCGAGGGTGTCGGCCACGACCTGACTAACCACACAAGTCTCTCGTCCAGGTTTATCGCCTATTCGGGTTCCATCCGCAAGGAGATCCGGCCGGGGTGTCGCTCACGGCCCCAAACAATTTGTGCATGGTTCCCAAGCCCACCATCCGGGTGCCACTTGGTACACCAGGCCACTGTGCCTAGTCTGTCCCAAGCCCACCTCTACCGGGTGCCACTTGGTAGACTACTAACACTACCTACAAACACCAGAAACTAGTTGCAACTCCTGGATAGAGATTAAGTTGATTAATAAGTCGAGAGAGCTTGGAGTGCCCGGAGCCCAATGTGTGGTAGTAACTGATCATCGATCACAAACACAGAACTCAGTAACTGAGGACGGCTGCAATGAGACAACCCACCATGTACTCCTACATGGCCTCTCACCGCTACCTTTACCAAATCATGTTCACACACTTAGCTCTCAATAATAGGACATGTTCACACACCTCCAATTCATCCCCGATGAATCAGACCTGACTCAACTCTAAGCAGTAGCAGGCATGACAAACAAACATGGATGAGTTGGCACATCAGGGCTCAAACAACTCCTACTCATGCTAGTGGGTTTCATCTATTTACTGTGGCAATGACAGGTCATGCAAAGGATAAAGGGGTTCAGCTACCGCAGCAAATAACAAATATCTCTTTGTTGTCCTAATGCAGTAAAAGAGAGCAAGAGTGAGAGAGTGGGATTTTATCGGAATGAACAAGGGGGTTTTGCTTGCCTGGCACTTCTGAAGATAATATAGCTCTTCATCGGTGTCATCGATCTCATCGTCGGAACCACGTCTATCGAGAGGGGACAAATACCGGCAAACAAGGTAGAACACAATCAATGCAATGCAACAATATGATGCATGAATGTGACATGGCAATATGCTGTGGTTTGTGCTAATGCAGCTAAAACCAGATTAAATGAAGTTGGTTTGAATCCAAGATTCAAATTCAAACTCCATATGTGATGTTTTAAATGCCCTTTATATGATTTGTACTAAACAGCAGCTATAAGTTCTTCTAACATGCATGAAAATAGTACAGATGGATAGATTGGATTTTTCTGATCATTTTTCATATATAATTTATTTCATTTGGAGCTACGGTGGAATTACTATGAATTTTAGAAGTTTGGGATATTTTCTGGGATTTCCTAAATAAGAATAATTCCAATAATTGAATTAATGCGTCAGCACTACGTCAGGGTGACGTCAGTGGTCAATGGGGCTGGTCCAGGTCAAACCTGACGCTGGGACCCACTGGTCAGTGACTAGACTAATTAACAGAGACTATTAGTGCTAATTTAATCCTAACTAAAAGTGTCAGTGGGCGTGGGCCCACATGTCAGTGATACAGAGTTTAGTTAGCGAGGTGATTAACCTCTAATAGTGGTAATTAGCACTAACTAAAACCTAAACTAACTCTAGTCAGAGGTCGGCCCCACTTGTCATCGACGCAGGGGGGGCCCAGTCGTGGTCAAAGTGGGTCAAACCCACCGGCAACTCGACGCCGGCGAGGCCTGAGATGGTGGCGCGGCTCGGAAAACGCCCACAGGGCACGGACAAGGCCGTTCTTGGGCTCGTTGGAGAGCTCTCGTTGGCGCGCATCGAGTGGTGGTGGTGGCCGGACCTATGGTGGCCGGAGCCGACGACGGCGAGCTCCAAGGCGGCGGCCGGAGTTCGGGTGGTCGCGGGATCGGTGTTGCAGCTCGCAAGCGAGCCATCTGATGCGCTGGGGCTGCTCTACGGGGTGCTACGAGCGTGTTGGAGTCGTCGGGGTGACCAAATGGTCACCGGAGCTGTGTTGACGGCGAGCTCGGCCGGTGGCGTGCTGCGGGCAACAAGGGGGCGACGGCTATGGCGAGCAAGAGGCAGCGGGGTTAGGGGGGTTAGATGCAGGTGCTCACAGCGAGTCCAAGGAGCGCGGGGGCAAGGTCGGGGACGTCCGGTAGCTCCCGAATCGGCGGCGATGAGCTTCGGTGGCCGGCGATGGAAACGGCGATGGTGGCGGCGTTGCAGCGCGTCCGGAACCTCGTGGCTCGGTGGAGAGGAAGAGGGGGTCGAGGCGGAGCCTCTGGGCGCAACGATGAGGCGAGGCAGTGGCTGTGGCCACGGCGGTGCTCGTCGGTGGCGACAGCTGTGCTCGGGTGCGTGGGAGGGAGAGAGCCAAGGGAGGAGATGGGGACGAGGGAGTGAGCGGGAGGGTTCCAGGGGGTCGAGGCGGCGCCGAGGAGAAGGCGCGAGGCGTCGCGGTGGCCAGGCGATGCAGGCAGGTAGCCTGGTGGCGTGGCGCCCGCGCGCGCGCCGTGCGCTGTCCCTCCTCTGCCTACTGGCAGAGGTGGGTGACGACTGGCACAGGCCAGTGGGCTGGGCCGTGCTGGGCCAGGCCAGGTGAGCGCCAAGTAAAACCCTCTCTCTCTGCTTTCTATTTTACTTTTATTTGTTTCTGTTCTGTGTTTTGAAATAGTAGAAATACTATTCCATTTAGGAAAAACCTGAAAATATTCAAAGGCACATTTGAAAATATTCTCAACAGCCTAAAAATACCTTCAGGATTATTTGGGCATTTTAGAATATTTAAAGGATTTAAATTGCCCAAATGCAAATACTTATGGCTTGGCGCAAAAATCCAGAATAGCCTCCAAAAATATGAAACCATTTTTGGTAGAGGGTTTAGCCAGGACCAAAGATGGTAAACATTTATGAAGGGCATTTTGGGTTCATTGAAATTCCAATTGTTGGAACCTAGTATTTCAAAAGAGGGTGTTGGGGTTTGTTAGTCCCCATTTCAAGTTTAAGAAAAATTTAGACATGGTGCATACATGACACTATCATAGTGCAATGCCAGAAGCTAGGGATGTGACAGTCTACTAGTGGCAGAAATGGCACCGGCATCTTTGCCAATGTGGAACCCCAGTGTATATAGGACCGATCCCCTCTACTCATTTGAATCATGCCGGTCCTCCTCCTAAATATGTGAAAAATGAAGATTTTGACTCTTGGGTTTATCGCTTCAAGCGTCACTTAAAACATGTGAACACTAACCTTTGGAGAATTATTGAAGAAGGTTTCTATCCTCATGATCCAAGCAATTTCACCCCTCGAGAAGAAGTGGACAATCAATTCAATGAGAGTGCTCTCTTCATCATCCAAGATGTAATCCTTCCCAAAGATCTCCCTCATCTTCGACCTCATGTCATGGCTAAAGAAGCATGGAAATGCGTTGAGTCTCTCTATCGAGGAAGTGCTAGCATTCAATGCTCCAACTATGAAGTGGTGCAAGATGAAGCCGATGAGTTTGCAATGAAAGAGGATGAAGAACCTCGTGAGCTCTTTCGAAGAGTGACCAAACTCGCGGTCGCACTCCGAGATCATGGGAGCAAGGACAAGGATGACAACTAGACAAGCGCAAGTTCCTCAAGGCCATGATGCCCTACAACAAGGCCATGTCCTCCGTCATTCGCCAAAGACCGGACTTCCCCTCCATGACCTCAGGTGAAGTGTTGGATGAGTTTGTTGCAATGAGCATCTTGGACAAGACCGCCGACAATGCGGTGCTCCATTCTCAAAGGGCAAAGAAGCCCAATCTTGCCTTGAAGGCCAAGGTTAGTGTGGAAGAAGAATAAGAAGAGGAAGATGAGGAGAGCAACCCCGAGGACACGAAGTATGATTATCATGAGCACATGGCTCTTTCCTCAAGACAATTTTGGAGTAAGAAGAATACAAGACCCAACTTCAACAAGAACAACTCAAGTGGCCTCAAGGGCAAGCAACGAGTTAGAACTTGTTTCAACTGTGGCAATGTTCGCCATTTCGTTGCGGATTGTCCTTACGAGAAGCGGGAAGACAATGGTGGCAAGTTCATCCGAAAAGGCAAAGCCAAGTCCTTCCCCAACAAGAACAACTTCACCAAGAAGACTCCTACTCGCGGGTTGGTGGTTCAAGAAGAATACCGTGAGGATGACGATGATGATGAAGATGGTGAAACAATGGCCAAGGCATCCATTGCCATTGTCACAACTCCCCGGGTGTCTCTCTTCGATGCACCTAACGAGAACATCACCACCAAGTGCCTCATGGCTAAGGCCACCAACAAGGTAACCCCCATATCAAAACCACCATTATTCCTAATCCTCCTTCAACGGATGACTTTGATAATGGTAAGAGGTCTAATGAGGAGATTAATGAATTTGAGTCCTTCATGAGTAAGCTCAAGGGAAAATCCAAGAAGCACTTCGTTGCTCTCTTGGAACAACTTGGTGAAGCCAATGACATTAGAGAGGCTCACGGAGAAACCATCTCTAAGATGGAAGGTCATAGTCGTGATTACGCCGATGAGATATCGGATCTATCTAATGATCTTGCAAAAGAGCGTGGGCATCGTTTGGATCTTGAGGAGTCACACAATGATGACCATGCCAAATTAAAGAAAGATCTTGATCATGCTCTTGTTGTGTCTCGTGTTCTAACTTCCGAGAAGGCTAAACTTGGGGTTGATCATGCTAGACTCAAGGAGGAGTTTGATGTACTTGACAAGGCCCATAAGGTCTTGAAAGGTGCTCATGCAAACCTCAAGGAGTCTCATGCTCAACTCCAAGTTAAGCTTACCAAGGAAAAGGCCACATTTCCTCACATGGTCTTAATTGATAATGCAAATGCTACTAACCCATGTTGTGAGCATGTGCATCTTGTGGAGGAGAATGCCAAGTTGAAGGAACAACTCGAGAAAGGTCTTGTGTCATGCATACAAGGCGAGAAGAACCTAAATGACCTTTTGAGCAATCAAAAGGAAGTTGTGGGCAAGGAGGGAGTTGGGTTCATGCCCAAGTCCAAGAACAAGAAGAAGAACAAGGAGAAGAATAACAAGACCAATCGACCTCCCCCGCTCAAGAAAACATTTGTGAAGGAGGGAGAGGGTGCTCCTAAGAAGAAGAATAACAATGCGAAGAGTGGTGATGCCAAAGAGCGCAAAGCCATTTCTCCCAACAAAGCCGGCGACTTTAACCCCTCTTATGTGTTGTGCCGTGCTAGCGATGGGCATGTTTATGCTAAATTTGTTGGTTCTTCTTATGAGTACATTGAATGGTCTATTCGGGTTCCTAAGACCCTTGTTACTAACATCAAAGGACCCATTACTCAATGGGTACCTAAAACCAAGCATTGATATCTTTTAGGTGTTTGCTTCCGGTGGGGGATCATGGTTGCTCGATAGTGGAGCAACAAATCATATGACCAGGAGCAAGGACTTGGTGGTGGACGTGCACAAGATCCCATCTATGCCCACCAATGTCGAATGGGGTGATGCCTCACATTCTAAGGTATTGGGTCTTGGCAAGGTTGTCATTTCTCATGATCTAACGATCGAGAAAGTCATGCTTGTTGAGTCCCTTGCGTTCAATTTACTTTCCGTTCGTCAACTCGCACTCATGGGCTTTGCCACCTTCTTTGATATTGATACCGTGGCCCTCTTGTGGAGCAAGACTCTTAAAGTAGCCTTTGTTGGGCATGTCGAGAACGGTCTCTATGTGATTAACTTTTCGGAGCAACCCACTAAGACCGCGACATGCCTAATGGCTAAAGTTGATGTGGGATGGCTTTGGCATCGCCGTTTAGCCCACGTCAATATGAGATCTTTGCAAAGTCTTCTCAAGGGGGACCATGTTCATGGACTAACGAATGTTAGTTTTGCCAAAGATCGTGTTTGCAGTGCTTGTATCGAAGGAAAGCTTCATGAGACGGCTCACCCTCCCACGACTATCATCTACTCGAAGAGACCCTTGGAGCTCCTGCACATGGACCTCTTCGGGCCTCCATCCTTTGATAGTCTTGGGGGTAGAAAGTATTGCTTGGTGATTGTGGATGATTATTCAAGATACACTTGGGTATACTTCTTCAAGAGGAAGAGTGAGACTCAACAAACCGTCATCGACTTTGCAAATGAAGCTCAACGTCAACATAATGCAAAGATCCTGACAATAAGAAGTGACAACGGCACCGAGTTCAAGAACTACACCTTGGATGAGTTTCTTAGTGATGAAGGGATCAAGCATCAATACTCTGCACCATATACCCCTCAACAAAATGGTGTTGCGGAGAGGAAGAACCGGACGTTGATGGATGCGGCAAGGACCATGATGGCGGAGTTCAAGTCTCCATACAACTTTTGGGCCGAAGCCATCAACACTGCATGTCATGCATCCAATCGGCTCTATCTCCGCAAAGGCTTGAACAAGACTCCGTATGAGATACTCACCGGGAACAAGCCCAATCTCAAGTACTTCCGGGAGTTCCGGTGTAAGTGTTTCATTCTCAAGAAAGGTGTTCGTTTGTCTAAATTCGAGGCTAGAGCTCATGATGGCATATTTGTTGGCTATGCTACAAACTCTCATGCTTACCGTGTTCTCAACAAGTCCAACAGACTCATTGAGGAGACGTGTAACGTAGAGTTTGACGAAAATAACGCCTCCCAAGTGGAGCAAAGTGGTACTTGTGATGTAGGTGATGAAATTCCTCCCCAAGCCATAAGAAGAATGGGTACTGGTCATATCCTACCCATTGAGGAACCCCTTGTGGCCGAAGGAGAAGGACAATGTTCCACCTCTGTGGAGCCTTCACCTACTCAAGACCCACACGCTTCAGAAGAACAAAGTGAAGGCCCTCAACCTTGGGAACAAGACCAAGGGCAAGATCAATCTCAAGATGGTGGTGAACCTCCACATGATGCCCAAGGTCAAGTTCTCCCCCTCGAGCAAGTTCAAGATCATGAGCAAGCTCAAGATCAAGACCAAGCTCATGACGACGCTCAAGATGATCAAGTGAACCCTCCTCCTTCGACATCCGAGGAGGAATTGGAGCGTCGTGCCTCAAAGATTGCTTCCAAACTCACCACCAAAGGTCATCTCATGGAGAATGTGGTTGGAAGCCTAAGAAAGGGGGTAAGCACTCGTAGACAATTAGCAAACTATTGTGAACATCACGCGTTTGTCTCTTGTGTTGAACCCCATAAGGTCTATGAGGCGCTCGAAGACTCGGATTGGCTCAATGCCATGCATGAAGAACTCAACAACTTCGAGTACAACAAGGTGTGGAGGTTGGTGCCAAGGCCTTCCGGGAACCATAACATCATTGGAACCAAGTGGATCTTCAAGAACAAGCAAGATGCTCATGGGAACATCATTCGCAACAAGGCAAGATTGGTAGCACAAGGCTACTCCCAAGTCGAGGGTATCGACTACGGTGAAACCTTTGCTCCCGTTGCTCGCCTTGAATCCATTCGTTTGTTGATTGCTTATGCTTCCCATCACAACTTTAAGTTGCAACAAATGGATGTGAAAAGTGCTTTTCTTAATGGTCCTATTAATGAGTTGGTCTATGTCAAGCAACCCCCCGGGTTCGAGGATCCCTTCTTTCCGGATCATGTATATCAACTCGATAAGGCACTCTATGGCCTTAAACAAGCCCCACGTGCGTGGTATGACCACCTTACCGAGTTGTTACAAGATCGTGGATTTGAAGTTGGGCTAATCGATCCCACTCTTTTTACTAAGAAGGTCAAAGGGGAGTTGTTTGTATGCCAACTATATGTTGATGACATTATCTTTGGTTCCCCTAACAAAGCTTTCAATGAAGAATTTGCCGCTCTCATGACCTCTAAGTTCAAGATGTCTTCAATGGGAGAGTTGAAGTTCTTCCTTGGTTTTGATATCAAACAAAGAAGAGAAGGTACCTTCATCAACCAAGCCAAATACACTCAAGACATGCTCAAGAGATTCAAGCTAAGTGATGTCAAGCCGGCCTCTACTCCAATGCCCACCAAGTGCCAACTTGACATTGATCCCAATGGTAAAGCGGTGGATCAAAAGGTATATCGCTCCATGATTGGCTCCTTGCTTTACCTTTGTGCATCTAGACCGGATATCATGTTGAGTGTGGGGATGTGTGCACGGTTTCAAGCTGCACCGAAGGAAAGTCACTATGTGGCGGTCAAGCGAATCTTTCGATATTTGGCTCATACCCCAAACTTTGGCTTATGGTACCCAAGAGGGGCAAACTTCAAGCTTGAAGGATTTACGGATTCCGATTGGGCGGGAGACAAAGTGGATAGGAAGTCCACTTCCGGAGGGTGCCAGTTTCTTGGGTGCTCTTTGGTGAGTTGGTCTTCCAAAAAGCAAAGTTGTGTATCTCTCTCGTCCACCGAAGCTGAATATGTGGCGGCCGGTAGTTGTTGTGCACAACTTTTATGGATGAGGCAAACTTTAAAGGAATACGGTGTCATTTGTGACAAAGTGCCTCTTTGGTGTGACAACGAAAGTGCCATCAAGATTTCTCTCAACCCGGTGCAACACTTCAAGACTAAGCATATTGAGATTCGGTATCATTTCATCCGGGATCACATTAGGCGAGGAGAGATCGAGCTCAAGTATGTCAACACTCATGATAACCTTGCAGATATTTTCACGAAGCCCTTGGATGAAGCAAGATTTCGCGAGTTAAGGCATGAGCTAAATATCATTGATTCGAGCAATGTGACTTGAACCCTTGCACACCCCACCTCACTCAACTTGTTGTCTAGCTTAGATGTAGGCATGGACATAGGGGGAGTGTTGTTCTCTCAATGAACTCTCCCTCCCCCCGTTATGCATAAATCGATCAACTCTTTCACATTAGCCATTTTTGATGGTGCTTGTGCTTCAAAGACGAGTTTTGGTCATGGGCCCAAGGATAATTCTTCACGGTGCCATACCAATTGACTCAAACATAGGTGGCTCCGGCCACCGCCCTCTCCTGAGAGAGGCCAGAGCTCGCTCTGTTTCGTGTGGTTGTTTTTGTTTGAGTGGTTTCTGGTCCGTCGTTTCTGTGTGTGTTGCCTTGTTGGTCTTCTCCTTCTCTTGGCCTTGCTCTCTTTTTTTGGAGCGTTAGCCGTTGGTTTAGAAGCTGTGTGGTTGCTGAAGCAGTACTACCGCTGGTGGTGAGCGGTACTACCGCTCCGAGCGGTACTACCGCCCTCCAGCACGGTACTACCACTATGAGGCGCTGGCAGGGGGTTATATTGGGGGCAGGGGCAGTTTCTTCTCCCCCATACCCATTCGCTCGCCCCTCGCTCTGTTCCTCTCTCTTCAGCAACTGGCGCCGCGGGAGGGCTCCGGCGGATCTCCTCTCCGGGGCGCTCCTCTCCATTTCCTTCGGTGGAGTCGATCCCCACCTTGTCCTCTTGCCATGGATGCCGGTATTGCCCCCGTTCCCTGTTTCCTTTTGTCTAGATTTCCAATCTAGCTTCTTAGGGGCAATAGCAGTTGTATCTCTAGATTTTTGGCCAGATCTAGGCTTGAGTAGGATGGAGAATGCTTCTAGACAGTTTGGATTAGTGTTTGGTTGGAGTATTTTTGAATTTGGTAGGACGGTAGTACCGGATCTGACCACGGAAGTAGGAAACTGTTGTTTCCCCGCCTCGAGCGGTACTACCACTCTCTCCAGAGTGGTACTACCGCTTGGAGCGGTACTACCGCTCTCTCTAGAGCGGTACTACCGCTTGGAGCGGTACTTCCGCTGAAGGGTCATGGTACTACCGCCCCTCTACCAGTTTCCGTCATACTCCTACCTCTCAGTGATCTTTTTGCTCATGTTTTGTGGCTTACGCTCGTTCTTTCTGGTTGTTTGCGTGTTTGTGTGTGTGGTTCCAGGTGATGAGGTCCCTGAGCATCAGGCTCGTCGTGTCAACCCCGGTCGTGCCTCGTCCAAGCGCTACCGCACCACTGAGCCTGCCGGAGGATCTTCTAGTGATCCACCTCCTCCTCAACTGCAGAAGAAGCCTCGGGTCAAGCCAAAGCCAGGCAAAACCATACTAGAAATGCCGCCCAAGGAATTCTGGGCAAGGCGCCACCGCAACCCGTATGAGGACGACCAAGATCCCACTTTGGTCAACCGTCCGTTCTGGAACAGGTTCCAGTTTGCCATCTTCTTTGATGTTCTCAAAGCCAAGAAGAATCTCTATGTCAACATGCACTCCATCGACACCGACCATATGGAGAACGATCCTGAATACTTTGGTGAAGCTCTTCAGATGTGCACTCAACTGAACATTCTCGGGATCATGCAATTCAACAAGGACTATGATGCTGATATTGTGGCCCAATTCTATGCCACGGTTCACCTTGGGACTGATGAGGACAGTACACTGACTTGGATGACCAATGGCAAGTTGCTTTCAATCAAGTGGAAAGCTTTCATGGAGTTGATTGGGGTGGAAGATCTAGGTCTTGAGTCTTCTGTCGGCTTTCGCCCCCACCGCCGCACCAATGCCACTCACAAGCAAGCTCTATGGCCCTACTGCACTTTGAGGATCAACCCTGAGACGAAGAAGGAAACCTATGAGTTGCCTGCCTATCTGGATATCCTCCACCGTATCTTCAGAGAGACTCTTTTCCCTCGAATCGGGAATCTGGACCAGGTTCACTCCTATCTCGTGGACATGCTTCTCTTCTGCCAGCATGAGAAGGGACAGAACACCGGAGAGTCCTTGGATATCTCTCATGTTATGTGGTCTGAGCGGCTATCTGCTATCTCCGAGCGCAAGTGCCCGATTTATGGTCCGTTCATCATGCTGCTCATTGAGAAGGCTTGGGATCGTGTCTGTCCCAAGGTGTTGCTGGAGACTGGAGAGTTGGTCTCTCACGATGTCAAGCGTCTGAGGAAGAAGGATAACTGGGGCACTCAGGCCCCTAGGACTGGAGTTCCTTCGTGTGCTACTGCCATGGAGACCGAGGAGTAGACTGGGGCTGAGGATGATGATGATGACTACGTGCCTTCTGAGGCAGAGCCCTCTTGGGCAAAGAAGCTCAAGCTCAAGATGAAGAAGCTGTTCTGCATGGAGTCTCATGGTCAGTACATGACTCATGTGGCTGAGAAGAAGGTCCGAGGTCGCCACAAGGAGCTCATGCGACAGATGGGTGCTACTGTGATCAGTGGATCTAAGGATCAGCTTACTGAGGAAGAGGAGTGGATTCAGCAGCACTGCTCGTCGACCAATTCTGATGCCGAGCACTTCCAGACCGCCGACGGTGGCGCAGATGATCCCACTGAGCTCTGATGTGTGTGTTCCTCATTTTCTCTCACCTGGAGCCGTAGCAACACTCCCTCTCCTTTTTGGTGTCTCGATGCCAAAGGGGGAGAGAGTTTAGGGAATTGTGCTTCGTGTCTTCCGTCTTTTGTGTTCGTGTTTTCCTCGCATTTGCTTTGTTTGGTTTCTCAGTGAGACCTAAGTTCGAGTTGTCAGTAAGACCCTGTTCGAGTCATATGGTGTGAGACATATGCTACCTTATCTTTCCAGTATCATTATCTATGTCACTATCTAGCTTATGAGTTACAATTCTTATCCTGTCAAGTTAACTTATGAGTTGCATGCTTATCCTGTTAAGTTATCTTTGCTACTCTCTTTTTCCCCACTTAGGTGGTTGGTCTCTAAAATGTAGGGGGAGCGTTGATCCTAGTATGTGTGCCGTGCAGTCCAAACCACTTATCGAGATAGCACACATCTAGGGGGAGCACATCTACATTTTAGGACATTGGGGTTTTTTTGCGCTTGTTCTATATCTCTCATATTGTGCAAATCCCGTATTGTCATCAATCCACCAAAAAGGGGGAGATTGTAAGGGCATATTTATCCCCAAGATGTTTTGGTGATTGATGACAATGCTTGTGCGGACTAATCGTGTGCGTTAAGTTCTTTCAGAGATTCATCCTTTGGCACGAGACGATTATCTCCCCTCGGTGTTTTATTCAAGACGGTGTAGCTCCTTCGTTTCGTTGTTGGTGGACTAGTTTCGTAGGAGTCACTGTACTGTCAAGAGGGGATCCGCTTTGGTAATACTAGGGTGGAATCAACACGTACACATCCATATCACACTCGTCGTTTTCTTTCCGCTTCATTGGAGCTACCGTTTTCCCCTTAGTATGCTTTGCTCTGCCCCAGCGGTAGTACCACGACCCACATCAGTAGTACCGCCGAACCACCCCAGCGGTAGTACCACTCTTAGAGCGGTAGTACCACTCTCTGAACGGTACTACCTCTTCGGCCATAGTACCGCAGTGCTTCCGGGCTACTGCCGCCTCGATTCGAGAATGTTGTTTTTCGTGTCGGGTTTTGCGGTACTAAGGGCGGTAGTACCGCTCCAAGCGGTAGTACCGCGCCTACCCCCACGGTAGTACCGCCCTGGGGTCAGGGCCCTGTCAGCGCGGCAGTACCGCTGGGTATGAGCGGTAGTACCACCCGGAGCGGTAGTACCGCCCTTCCCTAGTGGTAGTACCGCTCTTTGCGGGGCTGCTCAGTGGAATAACGGTTGGATTGATCCCCCCACTATATAAAGGGGTCTTCTTCCCCAAAAGTTGACCCACCTCTTTCCCCCAAAGCTCCATTGTTGCTCCAAGCTCCATTTTCACCCGATCTCTCTCCCTAGCCAATCAAACTTGTTGATTTGCTCGGGATTGGTTGAGAAGGCCCAGATCTACACTTCCACCAAGAGAAATTTGATTCCCCCAACTTATCCCTAGCGGATCTTGTTACTCTTGGGTGTTGAGCACCCTAGATGGTTGAGGTCACCTTGAAGCCATTCTCCATTGTGGTGAAGCTTCGTGGTGTTGTTGGGAGCCTCCAAGTGTTGTGGAGATAGCCCCAATCTTGTTTGTAAAGGTCCGGTTGCCGCCTTCAAGGGCTCCAATAGTGGAATCACGACATCTCGCATTGTGTGAGGGCGTGAGGAGATTACGGTGGCCCTAGTGGATTCTTGGGGAGCATTGTGCCTCCACACCGCTCTAACGGAGACGTACTTCCCCTTCAAAGGAAGGAACTTCGGTAACACATCCTCGTCTCCACCGGCTCCACTCTTGGTTATCTTGTCCCTTTACTTTTGCAAGCTTACTAGAGTTGTATCTATTGCTTGCGTGTGTGCTTATTGTCTTTGCATCATATAGGTTGTCCACGTAGTTGCACATCTAGACAACCTATTTCATTGCAAGATTTAAATTGTTAAAGAAAAGTCTAAAATTTGTTAGTTGCCTATTCACCCCCCCTCTAGTCAACCATATCGATCCTTTCACCATGTTTACAAATAAGCTTAAGGTCACCTTTAACTCTAGAAATATAACCACTCAATTGTTCAACCATATAAGCATTACATTTTAATTGTCTACCAACATAAGCATTGAAGTTTTCTTGTTTAACAATAAAATTATCGAACTCATCCAAGCATTGGCTAGCAGACTTATAACGAGGGATATCACCTTCATCAAATCTATAGAGAGAATTTAACTTTACTACATGTGTCGGGTTATCAAGACCATGTATTTCTTAAATAGGTGGTAAATTCTTAATATCTTCATCTTTAATACCTTTTGCTTTCATATATTTCTTTGCCTCTTGGATATCTTCAGGACTGAGAAATAGAATACCCCTTTTCTTCGGAGTTGGCTTAGGAGTTTGTTCAAGAAGTGTCCAATCGTTACCATTGCTCAATATATTATTTAATAGCAATTAAGCTTGCTCAACAGTTCTTTCCCTGAAAACATAATCAACACAACTATCCAGGTGGTATCTGGAAGCATCGGTTAGTCCATTATAAAAGATAGCAAGTATTTCATTTTTCTTGAGATGATGATCGGGCAAAGCATTAAGTAATTGGAGAAGCCTCTCCCAAGCTTGTGGGAGACTCTCTTTTTTAATTTGCAAAAAGTTATATATTTCCCTTAAGGCAGCTTGTTTCTTATGAGCGGGGAAATATTTTGCAGAGAAGTAATAAATCATATCCTGGGGACTACACACACAACCAGGAGCGAGAGAATTAAACCATAACTTAGCATCACCCTTTAATGAGAAAGGAAACAATTTAAGGATATAGTAATACCGAATTTTTTCCTCATGAGTGAATAGGGTGGCTATACCATTCAATTTAGTGAGATGTGCCACAACAGTTTCAGATTCATAGCCATAAAAAGGATCAGAGTCAACCAAAGTAATTAACTCAGGACTGACAGAGAAATCATAATCCTCATCAGAATATAGATAGGTGAAGTAGCAAAACCAGGGTCATATTTCATTCTAGCATTCAAAGACTTCTCTTTCAGCTTAGCTAACAATTTCTTAAGATCATATCTATCTTTGCAAGCAAAAAGGTCTCTAGCAGTTTCCTCATTGATAACATAACCCTCAAGCACATCAGGTAATTCATATCTAGGGGGAGAATCTTCATCATCAGTTTCATCAATATTATCAGTTTCAACAATTTCATTCTCTCTAATCCTAGCAAGTTGTTCATCAATAAATTCACCTAATGGCAAAGTATTATCAGGCAGAGAAGTAGTTTCATCATAAGCATCATGCACAGCAGAAGTGGCATCATCAATAACATGCGACATATCAGAATAGATAAGAGGTGCAGGTGTCACAAATTTACTCATAACAGAAGGTGAATCAAGTGCAGAGCTAGATTGCAGTTCCTTACCTCCCCTCGTAGTTGAGGGAAAAATCTTGCTTCTTTCATCTTTCAAGTTCCTCATAGTGATCAACAGATATAAATCCCAAGTGACTCAAAGAATAGAGCAATGCTCCCCGGCAACGGCGCCAGAAAGAAGTCTAGATAACCGACAAGTATAGGGGATCGCAACAGTTTTCGAGGGTATTTATTGATTCGACACAAGGGGAGCCAAAGAATATTGTCAAGTATTAGCAGCTGAGTTTTCAATTCAACCACACCTGAAAGACTTAATATCTGCAGCAACGTATTTAGTAGCAAAGTAGTATGGAGGTAACTTTAACAGTGGCAAAAGTAACAGTAGTAGTTTTGTAGTAATCGTAAAAGTGGGAAAGGAGAAGTAACTAAGCAAAGATCAATATATGAAAAGCTCGTAGGCAATGGATCAATGATGGATAATTATGTCGGATGCAATTCATTATGCAACAGTTATAACATAGGGTGACACAGAACTAGCTCCAGTTCATCAATGTAATGTAGGCATGTATTCCGAATATAGTCATACATGCTTATAGAAAAGAAATTGCATGACATCTTTTGTCCTACCCTACCGTGGCAGCGGGGTTCTATTGAAAACTAAGGGATATTAAGGCCTCCTTATAATAGAGTACCGGACCAAAGCAATAGCACTGAGTGAATACATGAACTCCTCAAACTACGGTCATCACCGGGAGTGGTCCCGATTATTGTCACTTCAGGGTTGCCGGATCATGACACATAGTAGGTGACTATTGACTTGCAAAATAGGATCGAGAACTCACATATATTAATGAAAACATAATAGGTTCAGATATGAAATCATGGCACTCGGGCCCTAGTGACAAGCATTAAGCATGGCGAAGTCATAGCAACATCAAACTTAGAACATAATGGATACTAGGGATCAAACCCTAACAAAACTAATTAGATTACATGGTAAATCTCATCCAACCCATCACCGTCAGCACGCCTACGATGGAATTACTTACGCACGATGGTGAGCATCGTAAAATTGGTGATGGAGGATGGTTGATGATGACGATGGCAACGGATTCCCCTCACCGGAGCCCCAAACAGACTCTAGATCACGGCTCTCGAGGAAGATTAGGGCTTGACGGCGGCTCCATATCGTAAAACGCGATGAATCCTTCTCTCTGATTTTTTTCTCCTTGAAAGTGAATATATGGAGTTGGGGTTGAGGTCGGTGGAGTTCCAGGGGGCCCACGAGGCAGGGGGCGTGCCCCAGGGGGCGCCCTGAACCCTCATGGACAGGGTGTGGGCCCCCTGACGCTGATTCTTTCGCCAATATTTCTTATTAATTCCAAAATGTGTCTCCATGGATTTTCAGGTCATTCCGAGAACTTTATTTCTCCACAAAAATAACACCATGGCAATTCTGCTGAAAAAAGTGTCAGTCCGGGTTAGTTCTATTCAAATCAAGCAAGTGTGAGTCCAAAACAAGGGCAAAAGTGTTGGGAAAAGTAGATACGTTGGAGACGTATCAAACACCTACTTTTATATTTTAGCTCTCCGATGTCATGCAAAGTTATGCTCTTCATACCCACAACATAGTTTTATTTCTCGTTTCTAGTTGGAAGCAAACGTTTGGTGTATGTAGAGTCGTATCAGTGGTAGATATGACTTGAGAGAATATTGATGTTACCTTTAGCTCCTTTTGGGTTCGACACTCCATGCTTATCACTTCCACCTTTGGAAATTGATACGATGATTCCCTGCACTTTGGGATTATCAGCTACTCGAGGAGAACCGTCTCCGGGCTGCTACACATGCTGCACGCTATCAGCAAGCCCTGTGTCGCTATCATAGCCATAGGGTTCATGCCCGGTGTTTTGAGGAAGGTGACCTTGTCCTTAGGCGCATTCAGTCTGCCAACGGTACAAACAAGTTGTCACCAAAGTGGGAAGGCTCTTACCGGGTAGTACGAGTCATTAGACCTGGCGTAGTCCGTCTGGAGACTCGAGATGGCACTCAGTTGCAAAACTCATGGTATATTGAGCATCTCTGCCAGTTCTACCTGTAAGGCGCGGTCGGGCCCTGCCCGGCAGCTACCCTTTTGTACATGCCTTACCTCAGCTGCATGTAACCCCTTTTACAAAGCTAGGGCGATGACCCTGTGCAAGAGAAAATAAAGAAGCGTTGTGGGGGGCCCTGACGAAGACTGCATGCATGGATGAGCATTCCAAGCTCACTGCATAAGGATTTCATGAGCATTTGCATATGCATATAGATAGGATAGCATCCTGCATTCATTCTCATCTGCATGAAGCTGCAGGTTCTCGTCGTGAACTTGGCTTGGACAAGGAGTTGAGAAGATTTCCCGACAATGCGATCCCCGACAAGCCAAACAGATGAGTTCTACCTCTTGTCCATTCATGTTCTGTAAGCTATAACTTATGCATTAGAAAACCTTGCCACTCATTTTAAACTTAGGTGCTCCCATCCCTGACTCAAACGTTGCTTTAGTTAGAATGGTCGTAGTGGCCTTTGGTAAAAGGAAGTTGGTGGGGGGCTGGTCCCTTTGTCTGTAATCCGGTAGATGTGGCTCTCCGGCAGACAAAAAGGGTGCCGAAAAGATAGCCTGCCGGGTAAAACTCGTTTATTTACACTAAAGGGGCATCTCGCCTCTGCATGGACATATACATGCACAGGTTCCCGGCAAGGTTTATCTTTTTCACTAACATGCTGATACAAGTACTAGCATTACATAACACAAACATGGACTCGAGAGATTACATTATTTGAATTAAAATTTTGCAAGTGCCTACAGACTTAAGATTGTGAAAGTGCTAGTATTCGACTAGAGGGAGGGTGAATAGGCGATTTTTATGAAAGTCTTCAAAATACGAGTGCTTTGAAGACAAACATTAGAAATGAACCTATTGATATGCAGCGGAAGGTAGACTACACTAGACAAGCCATAGTCAAGTAAGCAATCAAGTGAAAGCACAAATACTATCAGCAGCTAGGTAGAAACGATCAGGATGGAAGATAGTATGAAGCCAAACAGTAAATAGTCTTCACTCAGTGAAGTCAATCAGATCAGACAAATGGGCAATCACTTCACGAAGAAAAACTGTAAATAAAGACAGGTGAAAGATAGAACCAGTTGCTCGGAGAGGACAAGGATTTGTTGGACCAGTTCCAGTTGCTGTGACAACTGTACATCTGGTTAGGGAGGCTGGGATTCTACTCAGAAGACCGCATCTTCACCTTATTCCCCTTGAGCAAAGAACACTTAGTCCCCGCCCAATCAGTCTGGTAAGTCTTCAAGGGAGACTTCCAAACCTTCAAAGACTTTGTTCACAGGCAATCCACAATGACTCTTGGATGCTCAGAATGGGACGCCTAACCGGCTGGAGGATTCATAGTCCTCAAGTGTAATAAGTCTTCAGATCACACGGACAAAAAGTCTTCAGTGATGCCTAAAACTCTTTGGCTCTGGGTGTTTTGGGCTTTGTCCTCGCAAGGATTACTCTCTCAAAGGCTTCGGAGGTGGGTTGCCCTCAAACGACAAAAGCCGTGCACTAACTCTGAGCAGCCACCAATTTATGGTGTAGGGGGTGGGCTATTTATAGCCAGGAGGCAACCCGACCTGATTTGTCCAAAATGACCCTAGGTCACTAAGGAACTGACACATGTCCAACGGTCAGATTTCAAACACATGCGACAGCTTGACTTGGGCTACAAGTAAAGCTGACTCATCCAGCTCCGGATAAGATTTGCTCTCATTGCCTTCGCTCGAGGACATAGGATTTGGTTGAGCATCACTTCAGTCACTCTAACTTTGTTCACTTGGACCCCACTTAACAGTATGGTGGTTCCTATGACTCAATAAAGAAGAAAATGAAACTACGAAACAACTATGTCTTCGCACTCCATAGTCTTCATGCGATGTTTTCCCATGTCATAGTCTTCAACGTGAATATCTTCACAGACCACCATTGTCTTCAATGTCTTCACACATTTTTAGGGGTCATCTCTGGTAGGTAAACCGAATCAATATGGGACTACTACCTGTGTTATCCTGCAATTCTCACAAACACATTAGTCCCTCAACCAAGTTTGTCGCCAGTACTCCAAAACCAACTAGGGGTGGCACTAGATGCACTTACAATCTCCCCCTTTTTGGTGATTGATGACAAACTGGTTGAAGTTTTCAACGGGGATAAAAGTATGTGAAAGTTCAGTGTTGTGAGTATTGTCTTCATACATATGACGAGGCTTCACCTGAAGATGTGCATATAAATGATTTGCTTTTGAATGCAAATGCACATGGCAGGCTTTGCATTGTGGAGGCCATCTTCAAAGTGTGAAGATAATACATTATGCATATAAGTAGATAATGAACATAATGATATGCATAATGGAAAATGGACGTCTGTAAAATGACTTCATGTGGAATTTATCGTCGCATCACAGAGTAGCAGAAAAAGTAGCAGACGACCATCGAGTTTAAGTGTTACAACTCAAAGAACCAAATATATCTAAAGACGAGAGTTGTAAATACTTGGCAAAATATTGCAACCATGTAGCGACCCGACCTCAAACGGTCAAGTCTCTATACATCAGTGTCATCCCTGGATCGGTAATGCTGACACGCACATTACTCGAGGAATTATAACAGAGTTTCAATCACACACTTATTACATTGAGTCCTCATAAAGAGTATGATTACACAAAAATATCATGGTTGAAGGTCATCTAAACTAAATAACTGCGGAAGCTTCGAAGGTAAATGAGTCCATCAACTCCAACGGCATAGCTGAGTGCAAAACAACGACCTATCGCACCTTATTCATCGTCTGAGTAGTCTGCAACATGAGACATTGCAGCCATGTAGGTCAGCACATTGAATATGATGGCAGAGTTACACTGTAAAGCAATGAAATGCAAGAACAATATCTACATGCAGTATTTGGCTAGTGGAGGCTGTAAGTTTATGATTTTTGCATAAAGCTAGTTTTGCCCTACAACAAAGGAATAAATTTATTTAACTACTCCCAAGTTGCCCAATATTTGAGAAGGTAACCCCAACTCAAATCCTAATTAAAAGTAACACCATCAACCCAATTCTAATTAATTAAAGTAACGTGATGAGATCACATCAATAGATTCAAGTACTAGATACTCAAGATGTCCATAACCGGGGACACGGCTAACCATGATTAATTTATACACTCTGCGGAGGTTTGCACACTTTTCCCCACAAGACTCAACTGCATCCATGATCGGATTTTTGAGACATAGACTTTCTGAAGCACTTACTCTCTACTGTGGGCGGACCGGTACACCTACTTTCCCCTTCATATGCTAGTCCACCTCTTCAAGAGCTCACACAACTTACTCAACTATGCCAGAGCCCATAATGGCTTGTGGCTGCACACGGAAGTTTCTAGCATAAATAGTCTTATGATCCCGTTGAGCCTGGGTGGCGAACCGTAGGAAAAATCACACGGGTACTTCGGGATTTCCCGAAACAGGCAACACTGGGTTCCCAGGTGCCTCAACCAATCCACCCAGATGTATATTAAAGTTGCCACCTTAATGTTATCCATGATTAAATAACTCTCAAACTTCCATGTGTGAATCATGATCCAATCCCCGTCTACGAGCATGGCTAAGCAATATTATGCATAACGTATATTACCGGGGTGATCAAAAGGTATTAGGTTCCTACCTCAAGTACTACAACCAAACCACATGTTCCCAATCCTACTCATCCAAATATTTGAGGGATAATACTAATGCATAGTAAAAGCAGGGTATAAAAGGGTATGATCAAAGTGTAACTTGCCTTGTTGACGATCTAAAACTCTAGAGATTCGTAGTAACAAGCTTCGCACTCCGGGTAGTCTAGCATAGACAAACAGTAGCATACATAAGCAATCACTCAAACGAAACAACGGGAAAACCGAGAAAAGATCCAAATCAAACACGAAACAAGCAAACGGCTTAAAGTAAAAAAAGTCAAACCTAACAACAATATTATCATGTGGATTAGATCTTAGCAGTAGGTATAAGTGATTAGCTACAATTTGCAAAAAGAAACAACTCAAACGGAGCAACGAAACTCAAAATACGAATGAAACAAGATCGTTTACTAATCTGGACTAAACTCAAATTTTACAGTACCAAAATCATGTTCAACTTGGTTAACTGGAAAGAGCAGAACGATACGAAGATTTAGGCACTGGTTTCATCTAATTTAGATAAACAAGTAAAAAGTTATGCTAGTTTTAAGATTAGGGGCGAAATCGCGATAAAACTATTTGCAGATAGGTCCCTGGCCAAAAAAAACTAAAAAGAAAAACCTACGGCGTGAACGTTCGCTAACAGAACTCATACGATAAAAACTGTTCGTTAGAACGAACGTTCATTAAATAAGATAAACCCTAAAGAAAAAACCGATCTAACTAACCGAACGAAATAAACCGAAAAAACCGGGTTCGGCCGGTTCGTACCGGTTCGACGGTGACGGTGGTTTTAATGGTGGTGGCATCGGCTCGGGTGGAGACGGGGCAAGGCAAGGAGAGGCGAGGTGGCGGGCTGCGGGGCGGCGACGGCCCGGCTGTGCGGCGGCGACGACTGCACGGCGGCGGCGGCGCGAGTGCGAGCTGCTGCTGCTGCTACGGTGGAGGGCGGCGGCGTGAGACGAGGGGAGAGGGGGCGATGGCTGCGGGTTATAAAGGAGGGGGGCGGCCTTGGCTTAGAGGAGGGGGCATGCGGCGGTGGTGCGGAAGAGGAGTCAGGCTCGGACTCCTCCGGCGAACGGCGGCGGCGACGCTCGGGACTTCGGTCCCCAGCCAGTTGGGCTGGCGCGACACTGGGCCGGCTGGGCTTCGGCCCAGTCGGTCCGAAACACTTTTTTTAAAAAAAAAATCCGCGAGGAAAAATCCTAAAAAATATAAGAAAATTTCTAAAAATTCCAGAAACAATTTTCACCGAACAAACCTAATATTTAGGACAAGATGAACATTTTTCTGGACTAAGATGCAATTTTCAAAAATGCAATATTTTTCTAATTCAAATAAAATAGCAAATAAAATCATAATTTGATTTTAGAATTCTTTCTCCAATATTTCTCTTAGGTTGAGGAAGGCATATTATCTTCTCTCATATATTTTTAATATTGGAAATAATTGGAGAGAGAAATAATAAAATTAGATCGCTCCTTTCTTCAAATTTGAAATAAATTAAAATATGAATTATGTGAAACCTCCAACTCTCTCCTTGGGTCCGTGATTTGCTTAAGATTTCTAGGATCACAACAAAATGCAAGAATAAATATGATATGCATATGATGATCTATGTATAACATCCAAATTGAAAACTGGGATGTTACAAACCTACCCCCCTTAAGATGAATCCTGCCCTCGAGATTCGGGTTGGTCAGCAAAAAGGTTTGGGTAGTCTCTATGGAGATCTTCTTCTCGCTCCCAGGTGGCTTCCTCCTCGGTATGGTGGCTCCACTGAACTTTGCAAAACTTGATAACCTTGATGCGAATAACTCGACTAGAAAACTCGAGAATCTTGACTGGCTTCTCTTCGTAGGTCAAATCACTGTCTAACTGAATTTCTTCTAGTGGCACTGTATCTCTCAAAGGAATATTGGCCATCTTTGTGTGGCACTTCTTCAACTGGGAAACTTGAAACACATCATGAACTCCTGACAATCCTTCTGGCAGTTCCATCTTGTATGCAACTTCTCCCATGCGTTCCGAAACTCTATATGGTCCCACAAATCATGGTGCTAGCTTTCCTTTGACTCCAAAATGTTTCACTCCTCGAAGTGGGGACACACGAACATATTCTCTGTATCCGACTTCGTATACTATGTCCTTCCTTTTAGTATCCGCACAACTCTTCTGCCTGGAATGGGCTACCTTGAGTCTGTCGCGAATCAACTTAACCTTCTCTTCAGAGTCTTTGATTAAGTCTGGTCCAAACAACTGCCGATCTCCAACTTCATCCCACGATAACGGTGTCCTGCACGTCCTTCCGTACAAGGCTTCAAAAGGGGCCATCTTCAAACTGGCTTGATAACTGTTGTTGTAAGAGAACTCTGCATATGGAAAATTGTCATGCCAACTAGATCCATAATCTAGCGCACAAGCTCTCAACATGTCTTCCAGAATCTGATTGACTCTCTCGGTCTGTCCATCTATCTATGGATGAAAGGATGTACTAAACTCTAGCCTGGTACCCAAAGTTTCATGCAACTGATTCCAAAACTTTGAAGTAAACTGTGTTCCTTTATCTGATACAATGGTCCTCGGAACTGCATGCAGACATACGATCCTGGTCATGTATATCTTTGCCAACTTTGCATTTGTATACTTTGTCTTCACCGGGATGAAATGAGCTACTTTCGTCAAATGATCGACTACAACACAGATATTGAGTCCTGGGTAATCCAGTGATAAAATCCATGCCAAGATTATCCCACTTCCATTCGGGTATCGGCAACGGCTGTAGCAATCCGGCTGGCTTCTGATGCTCTGCCTTGACAATCTGACATACATCACACACTGCTACATACTCGGCAATATCCTTCTTCATTCCTTCCCACCAGAAACTTTCCTTCAAATCCAGATACATCTTGGTGTTGCCTGGGTGAATCGAGTACGGTGAATCATGGGCCTCCTGCAGAATCAACTTCCTGATCTCGGGGTCATTAGGCACATATATGTGATCCTCAAACCGTAAGGTGTCGTTCTCATCCTCACGAAATCCTTTAGCCTTTCCTTTGCTCATCCTTTCCTTTATCTCAGCAATCTCCTTGTCAGTCTTCTAGGCTTCTCTAGTCTTACCCAACAAAGTGGACTGAATTTCCAATGCTGCAAGATAACCTCTCGGGACTATCTCCAGGCATAGCTCTCGAAGTTCATCGGCTAACTCCTTAGGTAATCCTCCGATTATGAGCGTGTTAACATAACCCTTGCAGCTCAACGCGTCTGCTACGACATTGGCCTTTCGTGGATGATGGTGCAATTTCATATCATAATCCGTGATGAGCTCAAAACATCTCCTTTGCCTGAGATTCAACTCCTTCCGCGTGAAGATGTATTTCAAACTCTTATGATCCATGTATACATCACAATGGTTTCCGATGAGAAATTGTCTCCATGTCTTCAACGCATGCACTATGGCTGCTAACTCCAAATCATGCGTAGCATAATTCAACTCTTGAGGTCGAAGCTGTCGTGAGGCATATGAAACAACTCTTCCTTCATGCATAAGCACACTCCAAAGTCCTCGACGTGAATCGTCGCAATATACTTGGTAATCCTTACATTGGTCTAGGAGAATCAACACTAGGGCTGTAACCAAACGTTTCTTCAACTCCTGAAAACTAGCTTCACACTCCTCAGTCCATTTAAACTTGGTGTCCTTCTTCAATAACTCCGTCTTGGGCTTTACAATCTTAGAGAAATTCTCGATAAACCTCTGGTAATAACCTGCGAGTCCAAGAAAACTTCTGATCTCTCCAACTGACGTGAGTGCCAACTATTTAGCGACAGAATCAACCTTGGTAGGGTCTACTACTATTCCTTCTCCAGATATAACATGTCCGAGGAATCCAACTTATTTTAACCAAAACTCACATCTGCTGAACATGGCATACAACCAATGTTCCCTGAGCTTCTCAAGAACCAAATGCAAATGCTCCTTATGCTCTTCTTCATTCTTCGAGTAGACCAATATATCATCAATGAACACCATGAAGAACTTATCCAAAAACTCCATAAACACTTTGTTCATCATATTCATGAAATAGGAAGGTGCGCTAGTCAAACCAAATGACAGAACGGTATACTCATATAGCCCGTACCTTGTGGTAAAAGTTGTCTTAGGTATATCTTGCTCTCGGATCTTCAACTGGTGATAACCTGATCGAAGAACGATCTTGGAGAAAACATTAGCTCCTTGCAGCTGGTTAAACAAATCATTGATCATCGGCAGTGGGTATTTGTTCTTGATTGTCCCCTCATTCAGCGCACGATAATCAACAACCATTCTCAAAGATCCATCCTTCTTCTCCACTAGAAGCACTGGGGCTCCCCAAGGTGATAAACTTGGTCGAATGTAACCTTTCTCCAGTAACTCCTTTATCTGTGTCTTAATTTCCTCCAGATCCTTTGCAGGCATCCGATACGGCCTCTTTGATATTGGTCCGGTGCCTGGCAATAGCTCAATCAAAAACTCAATGTCTCGATCCGATGGCATGCCTGGTAACTCCTCCGGAAATACGTCGGGGTAATCCTTCACCACTGGTACTTCCTCCTGTACAACTCCTGATAATGAATTCACCTGAGTCCTCCTCGGCGCATGCTAGGATACATACTTGATCCTCTTTCCTTCTTGGGTGGTGAGAAGAATTGATTTACTGGCGCAATCGATGTTTCCTTCAAACTTGGATAGACACCCATTCCTAGTATCACATCCAATCCTTGTGACTCCAGAACAATTAGGTCGGTGGGGAAAACATGTCTACCTATGGTTACTGGCAACTGATAGCATCCCCTACTAGCCATATACTCCGCTCCTAGGGAACTTACTAACATAGGTGACTTAAGGGCTACGGTTGGCAGGTTATTCTTATCCACAAATCCCCTTGATATGTATGAATGTGATGCACCAGTATCGAAAAGAACAAGTGCGGTAAATGCATTAATCAAAATTTTACCGGCAACTGCGTTTGGTTGATCCTCAATCTCCTCCATGCTGACGTGGTTCACCTGTCCTTTGGTGAAAGGGTTGGGCTTCTTTGCAGAACCTCCATTGCCATTTCCATTCTTTGCTTCAAGACATTCAGTGGCATAATGTCCGGTATTTTGGCACTTGAAACAGGTAATGTGGCTCAGATCCCTCTTGGCTGGTGTTGCAGGGTTGGAACGGTTCTGGCTATTGCTTCCTCCATTCCCATTGCCATTCTTGGGGCCACTATGGTTGTGCGAACTTGCTCCATTGTGCGTATGTCGTCCATGGTTGTGGGTATGTCCTCCCGAGTACGGGGAATAGCGGGGCTTCTGCTGAGCTGAAAGTGCTAGTATTCGACTAGAGGGGGGTGAATAGGCGATTTTTATGAAACTCTTCAAAACAGGGGTGTTTTTAAGACAAACAATAGAAATGAACCTATTGACATGAAACGGAAGGTTGACTACACTAGACAAGCCATACTCAAGTAAGCAATGTAGCGAAAGCACGAAGACTATCAGCAGCTAGGTAGTAAGGATCGGGATGGAAGATAGTATGAAGCCAAACAGTAAACAGTCTTCACAAAGTGAAGTCAATCAGACTAGGCAAGTGGGCAAAGACTTCACGAAGACAAACTGTAAGTAAGGTGAGAGAGGAAGGATTGAACCAGTTGCTAGGAGAGGACAAGGGATTTGTTGGACCAGTTCCAGTTGCTGTGACAACTGTACGTCTGGTTAGGGAGGATGAGATTCAACTCAGAAGACCGTGTCTTCAACTTATTCCCCTTGAGCTAAGAACACTTAGTCCTCGCCCAATCACTCTGGTAAGTCTTCAAGGGAGACTTCCAAACCTTCACAGACTTCGTTCACTGGCAACCCACAATGACTCTTGGATGCTCAGAACGCGATGTCTAACCCTCTAGAGGATTGATACGTCTCCAACGTATCTATATTTTTTATTGTTCCATGCTATTATATTACCTAGTTTGGATGTTTATGGGCTTTACTTTACACTTTTATATCATTTTTGGGACTAACCTACTAATGGGAGGCCCAACCCGAATTGCTGTTTTTTTGCCTATTTCAGTGTTTCGAAGAAAAGGAATATCAAACAGAGTCCAAACGAGATGAAACCTTCGGGAGCGATCTTTTTGGAACAAATGCAAACGAGGAGACTTGGAGTGGACGTCAAGCAACAAATGTGGCGGCCACGAGGGTGCCCAGTGCGCCCTAAGGGGGTGGGCGCGCCCCCACCCTTGTGGGCCCCTCGAGGCTCAACCGACGTACTTCTTTCGCCTATATATACTCTCGTACCCTGAAAACATTGTAGAGCACCACGAAAACCTAATTCCACCGCCGCAACCTTCTGTATCCGTGAGATCCCATCTTGGAGCCTTCGCCGACGCTCTACATCATCTCCAAGGCCTCTCCGATGAGTTGTGAGTAGTTTACCACAGACCTTCGGGTCCATAGTTATTAGCTAGATGGCTTCTTCTCTCTCTTTGAATATCAATACAAAGTTCTCATCGATCTTCTTGGAGATCTATATGATGTAACTCTTTTTGAGGTGTGTTTGTCGAGATCCGATGAATTGTGGGTTTATGATCAAGTTTATCTAAGAGAAATAATTGAATCTTCTCTGAATTCTTTTATGTGTGATTGGTTATCTTTGTAGGTCTCTTCGAATTATCAGTTTGGTTTGGCCTACAAGATTGATCTTTCTTGCAATGGGAGAAGTGCTTAGCTTTGGGTTCAATCTTGTGGTGTCCTTTCCCAGTGACAGCAGGGGCAGTAAGGCACGTATTGTATTGTTGCCATCGAGGATAAAAAGATGGGTTTATATCATATTGCATGAGTTTATCCCTCTACATCAAGTCATCTTTCTTAATGAGTTACTCTGTTCTTATGAACTTAATACTCTAGATGCAGGCAGGAGTCGGTCGATGTGTGGAGTAATAGTAGTAGATGCAGAATCGTTTCGATCTACTTGTCACAGACGTGATGCCTATATACATGATCATGCCTAGATACTCTCATAACTATGCACTTTCCTATCAATTGCTTGACAGTAATTTGTTCACCCACTGTAATACTTATGCTATCTTGAGAGAAGCCACTAGTGAAACCTATGGCCCCCGGGTCTATCTTTTATCATATAAGTTTCCCATCTACTTTTATTTTCATCTTTTATTTTCCAATCTATATCATAAAAATACCAAAAATATTTATCTTACCTTATTATCTCTATCAGATCTCACTTTTGCAAGTTACTGTGTAGGGATTGACAACCCCTTTATCGCGTAGGTTGTGAGGTTATTGTTTGTTTGTGTAGGTGCGTGGGACTTTTGAGGAGCCTCCTACTGGATTGATACCTTGGTTCTCAAAAACTGAGGGAAATACTTACGCTACTTTGCTGCATCCACCTTTCCTCTTCAAGGGAAAACCAACGCAATGCTCAAGAGGTAGCAAGGATTCACAGTCCTCAAGTGTAATAGGTCTTCATGTCACGCGGACAAAAAGACTTCAGTGATGCCTAACACACTTTGGCTTTGGGTGTTTTGGGCTTTGTCGTCGAAAGGATTTCTCTCTCAAAGGCTTCTGAGGTGGTTTGCTCTCAAACGACAAAAGCCGTGCACTAACTCTGAGCAGCCACCAATTTATGGTGTAGGGGGTGGGCTATTTATAGACAGGAGGCAACCCGACCTGATTTTTCCAAAATGACCCTGGGTCACTAAGGAACTTACACGTGTCCAATGGTCAAATTTCAAACACACGCGACAACTTAGCTTAGGCTACAAGCAAAGCTGACTCATCCAGCTCTGGATAAGATTTGCTCTCATTGCCTTCGCTCGAAGACATTGGATTTCGTTGAGCATCACATCAGTCACTCTGACTTTGTTCACTTGGACCCCACTTAACATTACGCTGGTTCCTATGACTCAACAAAGAAGAAAAGGAAACTACGAAACAACTATGTCTTCGCACTCGATAGTCTTCACACGATGTCTTCTCCTGTCTTAGTCTTCAATGTGAATATCTTCACAGATCAGCATTGTCTTCAATGTCTTCACACATTTTTAGGGGTCATCTTTGGTAGGTAAGTCGAATCAATATGGGACTACTACCTGTGTTATCCTACAATTCTCACAAAAACATTAGTCCCTCAACCAAGTTTGTCATCAATACTCCAAAACCAACTAGGGGTGGCACTAGATGCGCTTACAATCTCCCCCTTTTTGGTGATTGATGACAAACTGGTTGAAGTTTTCAACGGGGATAAAACTATGTGAAATTTTAGTGTTGTGAGTGTTGTCTTCATACATATGATGAGGCTCCCCCTGAAGATGTGCATATAAATTATTTGCTTTTGAATGCAAATGCACATGGCAGGTTTTGCTTTGTGGGGGCCATCTTCAAAGTGTGAAGACAATACATTATGCATATAAATAAATAACAAAGATAATGATATGCATAATGGAAAATGGACATCTGCAGAATGACTTCATGCGGAATTTATCATCACATCACAGAATAGCAGAAAAAGTAGCAGACGACCATCAAGGTTAAGAGTTACAACTCAGAGAACCAAATGTTTCAAAAGACGAGAGTTGTAAGAACTTGGCAAAATAATGCGGCCACCCATAAGGACCCGCTAGAATACTATCAACTCATATGCTTCTCCCCCTTTTGTCAGTAATGACCAAAAAGGTTTGAAGACATAGATCATCTACTCATTCCCAGAAGGACTAGATGGTGGAGCAGGGTCGACGTTGGAGTTTGGTGGTGCAGAAGGACCTGGTGCAGAGTCGATATGTAGTGAAGTCATGGTCAGTGAAGTGGCGTCGTCTTCTTCATCAACGACATTCACAACAACAGTTGCAGCCGAAGATGAGTTCTCTGAATCTTCAAGTCAGGGAGTACGGCGCTAGCTTGCATTAGGTGGAGGCCTGGAGTCAAACTTGAAGCTTTCGGTGAAGCCATCTACTTGAAGATCATCTTTAGAACGGAGCAGAGTGAGGCTCTTCCAGGACCACCATGCATTTTCATGGGCAACAAATGAGTTCTTGGTGGCCAAATTGCGGATGCGATTGACATCCACCAAGAGACTATGCATCTGACACTTCAGCCAGTCAGGGTGCTTGTCCTACTTCTGATGTAAGGCCACAAGCAGCTCTCGGTCATTGAGTACACGAGAACGCTTCCGAGGCCTTTGAGCAATTGTACTGGTAGTGTCTTCGGTATTTGCATGATGAGGCAGACGCACATTGCCAGCAAGAGGATAAGCAGGAACATCAACATTTGGAACATGAACTCCTTTTATGGGCTGCGTGAAGCTTTGATGATCAACATTGTGAAGATATATCTGCTCCTTTGCAGGCTCGGGGCAGATGGCTTCAACTAATAGATCAACCTCAGAAAAAGATAAGATGGTTGCATGCTGAAGGCTGATAGTTGATAGTAGAATGAAGCTTGATTAGGCGCATCACCCATGGAGCATAAAACCTCAGGCCAAACAGATCAATCCCAGATGCAGCAAGTTGTTTGATGAAGAAATCCTGGGAGTTGATACCGATGCCATTGACAATGTAGAATACCAAAGTCTTCATAGCGCCTTCAAGTTTGGCTTCTAAAGAATGTCCCTTGATTGGCCATAGAGTATGCCTCAGTATATGATAAACTGTGCGGGGCAAGTACTCGAGGTCCTAGACAAGGAATTCCTTGGGATATTCTGCAGCTTGAGGCAATGGCTTCATCATGCTGAGCATCTGACTCATATTGGGTTCAGGCCGCTGGAAAATGCTTTGCAGTCCTTTTGTGTGGCGCTGACAACCAGGCTCGTACAATTCACCTGGAATGTGCAGGGAGGTAAGCTCAATGATGTCCTAAGCTTTAGCTTCATGGTGCACATCACCTGTCATACACTCGAGGATCCTTGTCTTCGGATCCCGGTAGTAGCCATGAATGTGAAGAGTAGCATAGAACTGCAGCAGAAGCTCTTCATTCCAGTGCTCTTTGGTTGTGACAAATTCCAGAAGGCCAGCATCATGAAAGCAATCTAGAGCTTCTTCAAGATAGGGGAGCCCAACCATAGCTTCACAATCAAGGCGCATGTGAGGAAAGATTCTCTCTTGATTGTAGAGGACACAAGAGTAATAACTGTGCTGTTGATGGCTCCAGAAGCGATCGGAAGAGATCCTTGGATTCGAGTATGGATTCTTGTCACTGTCAAATAAGGTGTTGTGGGCTCTGAAGCTGTTGACACTGAATGATCCTGGGGCTATGGTAGCACCTGGAAGTCTTGGCAGTCTCGGCTTAGGCTTCTGTACTTGTGGTCGCTGCTGCACATGATAATCATATTGCAGCCCAGGACCAGTGGGAGGTACCAGGATGGGCCAGCGAACAGTGACCAACTCCATATCACGGTTGTAAGCCATTTCTATAGTGTGAGGCCTTGGGGGAGGAACAACACCGTCAATGGGGACTGGCGTGACATAAGCTTCAGGGTTCACATTAGCTTCAGGCACAACATTGGCTTCAGGCACAACATTGACTTCAGGCTCCACATGATCTTTGGCCAAGATAGGGTCATTGGCTTCAGCAGTGTTTGGGGCAGCCTGATTGTTCTCAACCTCCATATGGTCAATGACTGGAGGGTCTTGCACAATCACATTCTCCTCGAGAATGACTTGATTTGGGGCGGGGGTGTGTGGCAACTATCTCTTCTCTTCTTTCTTCTTCATCGGCTGATGCAACCGGAATGCCTTCAGCAAGTTTAGCTTTAGACTCAGGAACCGTCGCAGAAGGATTCTCTTCAGGGAACACTTGACGTGCCACTGAGCTGGATCGTTGCGAATCTTCTTCTGGGATGGTTGACATGGAGACCGATGGCCTGAGGCCTTTGCGAAGCCGTTGAAACACGGGCGACGCCTTTGGCGACTGAGTGGTATCCATGTAGTCATCGTCATTCACCGGTGGGTTGGTGACTTGCGCAGGTGGAGTGCGGGGTGTTTCATCATGAACCGGGGTATTCTTCTTGTGGGCTCTCAACAAATGAATCATCCTGAGCAATTGGCGTCAATGGACGACCAATGCTGACGTATTCGCTGCTCGTTGGAGCAGGCGATGATACCAACTGATGCTCGATTTGAGGAAGAACTTCATCATCTTCTACATTGTCTTCATGACCAATGTCTTTGGCTGCATTGGGGTTAACAGTTGGAACTTGCTCTTCTTATTCATGAGCCTCTGTGGAAGCAGGCTAGTGGAGCACAGCACGTCGTTCTTGATTCGAGGCAGGAGGAGGAGCAACTGAGATGGGTTCAACAATGAGTGACTGAGAAGATGTAGCACACACTTTCTTTGAAGACTTAGTTCCCTTAGTCTTCAGCTTCTTCTTGGAAGGAGTATCGTCAGAGACGTCCTTGTGCTTGCGCTTCTTGGCTTCAACTTCAGCAGCCCTTGTTTTCTTCAGCTCTGAAGCTGCTGAGGGGAACTTAGGCTTCGAGCATCTCATGCTGGCAGGGTAGGCAATGCGAGGTTCTTCCTGCCTTGGTGTATTGTGGGTCTCAACAGACTTCTTCTTCTTGGCAGCCATCCTGGGATCAATGCCACGACACCCAAGAGCTTTTCGCTTCTCAGATTCATTGTGGGCTTGAACGCATTTCTCAGCAAGATACTTCATGCGTTGCCTTGAGCCTTTAGCTTCAGTGCGTTTCTTGTGGAACTCCTCCTTGAGGTCATGCAACATCTTTTTGAAGATTTGAACATCAACCACGGTGAGCTTGGCCATGTTCTTCTTGAAGTGAGCCTTCTCATAGTCTATCTTGTTTTTCAGCTCGACAATCTTCTGATCCAAGTCCAATTCACCAGCAATGGCTCCATGGAAAGTGACGCTGATGTCCACAGGGAGCTGAAGATCATCAATACTGATGTCCTGGTTGTCGAACCACTCATCGATGAAGTTATTCAGAATATCAACATCAAAGAGGGGCAGATCGTCAAAGATTTCTGCCTCTTGCTTTCTCTTGATAAGCATTTCCAGAGCATCATCACCAAGATCTTCATCACTGGACAGATCAATGGCTTCTTCTTCATTGTGTAGCACAGCAAACGGTGTCAGGGGTTGCCCAGTGGCCTTCTTGGGCAATGGCTTCTTGGTCCTCTTGGACACGCGAGATAAGTCTTTAGGCAGCACACTGGATTCAGGCGGTGCAGACTTCAGAGGCTTCCTTGTTGAAGCTTTTGGTGAAGAAGATGGCTTTGAAGCTTTTGCCTTCTTCTTCTTCTTCTTTTCCTTGGGAGGTGAGGGAGCTGCTTCAGTGTCAGATTCACCGTCAGATTGCTCCACAGCTGCTCTCTGAGCAGCAATGTGAGACACAAGCCCATCAAAATTGGCAAAGGGGCCAATTCTGTTCTCATTGGCTTCACGAGTCCCATCAGATCTGGGAGCAGAGGGCCAGCATTGAGGTTGAGACCATATTCATTTTTGTTCTTGGCAGCTGAATCTTTGGAAAACTAATAGTTGCGCTTGAAGAGATTGTCGTCACAACACCATAATAAAGAAGATGGGTCGGCAATTTCAGGTTGTGGTCCTCTGACCATGCAAGGATAAAATTCTTGCGCAATGGCTTCAGCCTTACTCTTCGGCACCTGGCTGCGATACAGACAGTCACCCCATGGGTGCTTGATGGCATTCTTCTCAGCATATTCAGGCGTGACGAATCTGTACTTGAACCATTCCTCAGCCTAATATCTTTGGATCCACTGAATCTGGTTCTTGCACTGGTTGTAGTTTTCGTCAGGGTCTGACTTGTATTGCTCATACAAAGCAGGAGGCAGATCAAGTGTTGTGTTGCCTTGGCGTTGCCTGCTACCCTTCCAAGCAGACTTCTCTGAAGCCATAATATTCAAGCTGATTGGCTTCAGTACAGTGAATGGCTTCCGTCTGCTGGCCAGACAAGAACTGGCTTCAGCTGATTCAATGTGATGTGTAAGTATTCTGCAAATGAATGCAGACTACGAGAACCAAGGGATTCTCCCACGGATATGTACCGTGACAGCATTAGAGATACGAGGGAAGGGGAAGAGGTCATATGCATTGTTAGAAGATTTTGAAGATAAATCAGTTTAGAAGACATTGACCTCATAGTGCAAAGACATTCACTTATTTGGAGAGAGTTGGTTCCAGATTTGTATGAATCCATGAATAAGTACAAGTGAGGAATCTAACTAGTTATAAAGCATAAGTGAACATACTTAGCATGGTATGAGATGCAGAAGAGAACAAATCCAGATTTGGAAGTGAAGAAACCACTTTTAGTTGAAGTGGACGGATTTGACAGATCTAAAAGGCAGTAAAAAGTAAGATTTATTTACCCTGGACAAACTACTAGATGGGTTGGAAGAGAAGCCGAGCAGTTCAATCTCCCGCGCCCTAACTTGGCTGTAAAAGACACCTACGGCGGCGGCGGAGAGGATGAGGTCCGCGGCCGGCGTTAGGATGATGTCGAAGAGGTTGCGACAGCTGAGTGCTTCGTCTCCGGCGTCGATGCGAGCTAGCGGAGGCGCTAGGGTTTGTGCGAGATGGCGAGGTGGAAACAGATAATGACCGCACGGGTGTGTATTTATAAGAAGGAGGAGGGAGGCGCAGCGCAATTACGCTGGTGCCCCTGGCGGTTCACATCTGAGAGACATGTGGAATGCATGCAACTCATTGAAAGTTATTCCATGTTCCCACGCACGCCTGGATTGTCGGGTGGTCGTTCTGGTTTCTTCGGGTTTCGAGCAATAAGCATGCAGGATTAAAATAGATTAAATGTTTGTCAGATTGTCCTCTGCTGACAAGGACTCAGATAAGACAATCGACAGGTTTCAATAGAATGCATATGATTTGGACAGATAGAATTGAGGTAGAATCACATAATAGGTTAGGGTACGATCACATTCACTTAGATCAATAAAGATTCAAGAGTGAAGACATAGCTATAAGTGAATGTTGTAGAGGACAGAACACAAATCAATGTTGAAGACAATCCAAATGTGAAGACTTTGCAATCATAACGCCAAGATAAACAATTCAATAAGAATTTGATGGTGGCATTACCCACCGTATAGGAAATATTAGACCCAGACACAGCACACAATTATCATGGCACTCCGAAGTCAAATTCCACATTAATGTATTCACGCTCAGAGGGTAAGTCTTCATTGATTGAAGATATATGTTACTTCGTGTGTTGCACATCCAAGTCGTCAAAATGCATAAGCGTTAGGATATGTGTCCAATTATAGGACATTTGAGGATTCTAGGATATTTAGCTCACACCGCAACTTGCAAAACCTTTTCTCATCCAAGGGATTAGTCAAGATATCTGCCAATTGCTCTTCAATGTTGACGTGAATGATATCAATATCTACCTTGTTGACATGATCTCTAAGAAAGTGATGATGGATCTGAATGTGCTTTGTCTTCGAGTGATGAACTGGATTCCTGGAAAGCTTGATGGCGCTTTCATTGTCGCAGAAGAGTGGTACATTCTTCGTGTTGATGCCATAGTCCTTGAGAGTTTGCTTCATCCAAAGAAGCTGAGCACAACACGATCCAGCAACAATGTATTCAGATTCAGTAGTGGAGAGTGACACACGGTTCTACTTCTTTGAAGACCAACAGACAAGTGATCGACCGAGAAAGTGCAATGTTCCTGAAGTGGACTTGTGATCAACCTTGTCACCAGCATAATCAGCATCAGAATAGCCAATCAGATCAAATGTTGAGTGTCGGCATTCTGGGAACGGGGGTCCCCATACTTGCCTGCCTGCAGCCCGCGGCGTGGCTCCACCAGTGGCCCAGTACGGCCTATCTTTGTCAACCAACACTCGAGACCCTTGCAAGGGGCCAAGCCTCACGGGGCGGACGACACAAGACCTTCTCAGGAGCGGCCTCACCAGGCAGGCTCGCGAGTGGGCGGAGAGATCAAGGCAAAGGGGTACCTCGTGAGGTTCCCATGACGCAAGCCTTGGCGACCAAGGCCGGGTGGGCGCCAGGGCGTGCAGTGTCCTAGTTTCCCCTTTGGTGGTAAGGGGGCAAGCGCAGGCACGGAGTACCGAGGCATCAGGCAAAGGTTTCCATATCGGTGCAACACGACCAAGACCAGCAGGACGGCAGGACGGAGGTCATCGTGGAGCCCAAGACGGCCTCACCACTAGCGCCTTTGACAAGCGAAGACCACCTTTAATCAGGATAGCTTGCCCTTTCAAATTAGCCGTTGTTGGATCCATTCCCGCTCAATATTTGGGAAGAGGACCAGGGCTAGCCACCACAAAAGGAGGGATTGAGATTATCCTTACCTACACAAGTTCACCAGCTCAAGAACACCTCTCCTCAGGAGGCTGTTCTTCCCTTGTACTGTTCATCATCAGCCCAAGAGGCAATCCACCACCACCACATAGGAGAAGGGTATTACACCACAACGGTGGCCCGAACCTGTATAAATCTTGTGTCTCTTATGTTGTGAGTTCATTGAGCTAAGCTTAGGGCTCGCGGCGAGGCTGAGAGCGTGATTTGTTAGGGTGAAATCTTTGTGCGCACCCCAGTGTTCAAACCTCAAGGGTTTTGCCGGAACCCGAAATCCAACATTTGGCATGCCAGGTAGGGGTTTGCCGAAGTCTTCCTTTCGCTGATCTGTGTCTCATCGCTTCGTCGCATCCATGTCTGACGCCCACCGAGACCGCGCTGAGCGTCGGGCTACTCTCGCCGCACGCGTCGCCCAGACAGCTCTTGTCGGTGGACCTCCTCGTCGTTCTCCATTGCCTGCCGCCAACGCCGCCACCGGCCTGGCAGGGAATGAGCAGAAAGCATCCTCGCTGCACCCCTTGGTACGGCGGGACGGCCGCACCGCCACTCCGTCGCTGACCCCGGCTGGCTCAGCGTCCCACGCTCGTCGCGCCCCCACGGGCGCGCAGGCTGTGCTGCTTATGGCACGCGAGCTCCCGCGTTACCGCCCCATCGACGACCTCTATGAAGAATGGCTCGCTCGCATCACCGAGCTCGTCAGCGCCGCAGGGGGCTATCCTGTGCCATCCCTCTCGCTGCCTCGCCCACTACCAGGTATGGGCGACGTGGCTCAAGGAGCGCCTCCACCACCTCTGCCCCAAGACGGCGCCCTGGCGCCAAGAAGTCCGGACCCTGGGAGTAACCCACCGTGTCCAGTGCCCGCACGACAAGAAGGAAGCTGTCAAGAAATCCATCGGACTCAAGAAGGTGCCCCCGTGCTCCCTACACCAGCGCGACAAGACCACGTGCTGCCTATGGCAGTGGTGTGCGGCTACCGTCAAGAGCAAGCTTCGCGTTAGAAAAGGGCCCTGGTGACCACAGCAGGCTGCCGCGCCTTCACCCCCGAGCTGCATAGCGTCGCCTGGCCCAAGTTCAAGCTGGACCCTCCTCCTCGCTATGACGGCACCCCCAACCCCGCGAAGTTCTTGCAGCTCTACGAGCTGAGCAGGGAGGCGGCCAACGACGACGAGAAAGTAATGCGAATTGCTTTCCCATGGCACTCAAGGACGGTGCCCGCTCGTGGCTCCTGAACCTGCCTCCCGGTTCGATCTCCTCCTGGGACGAGATGCACAGCCGCTTCATCGCCAACTTCCAGGGTACTCGCGACCGCCCCCCGGCCACGGGTGACCTGCGCCGCATCAAGCAACAGCCTGGGGAGACCCTGCAGAAATACATCCAGTGCTTCAACAGCGTCCGCCCCAAGATCCCCAAGGTGACGCATGAGGCCATCATCTCAGCGTTCTCTGATGGCGTCCGTGACGTCAAGATGAAGGAGGAGCTCGCCATCCACGAGGAGCTGTTCACTTCCCTGGAGCTTCTCAACTTGGCGACCAAGTGCGCAAGAGCTGAAGAAGGACGCCTCTCCCTCCTCGAGCTCCCAGCTGGCGATGTAGAAGAAAAAAAGACCAAGGCCAAGGACGTGAAGCGCAAGGGAGCGGCCGTGCTCGCGGCGGAGCCAGACACGAAGCATGGCAGGGACCAGCCAGAGTCGTCCAAGGACAACCGACCATTCTGTGCCTACCACAACCTCCACACCCACAACACCAACGATTGCCAGGAGCTCAGAGCCGTTCGAGAAGGATGCTTCGGTCGACACCCCAAGCACAACGACCGGGGCTATGACCGAGGTGGGGGACATGCCGGAGGACAACGGGATGACCGTGGCCCTCGCCAGGAGTAGCGTGCCCAACCTCGCGAGGATCGCTAGCAGGACCGGCCTCACGAGGGTGCCTGGAGGGACCAGCCTCGCGAGGGCGCATGGAGGGATTAGCCTCGCGAGGACCGCCCCCAGGGTAACACAGGCCTTCCTCCTCTACCGCCACCGCCAAGAAGGAATGACGACCATCATCAGGACGAGGGGGCTGGGGGCTTCCAGGAGCCACGTGCTATCGCTTGCATCTTGGGCGGAGCTCAGGCCCCAGCCTCTCAGCGTATCTTCGAGCAGTTCGCTCGCGAGGTGAACGCAGCCCTCTTATGACCCACAAGTGTAGGGGATCTATCGTAGTCCTTTCGATAAGTAAGAGTGTCGAACCCAACGAGGAGCAAAAGGAAATGATAAGCGGTTTTCGGTAAGGTTTTCTCTGCAAGCACTGAAATTGTAGGTAACAGATAGTTTTGTGATAAGATGAATTGTAACGAGTAATAAGTAAATAAAGTAAATAAAGTGCAGCAAGGTGTCCCAATCCTTTCTGTAGAGAAGGACAAGACTGGACAATTTCTTATAATGAGAAAAGAGCTCCCGAGGACACATGGGAATTATCATCAAGCTAGTTTTCATCACGCTCATATGATTCGCGTTCGGTACTTTGATAATTTGATATGTGGGTGGACCGGTGCTTGGGTACTGCCCTTACTTGGACAAGAATCCCACTTATGATTAACCCCTATTGCAAGCATCCACAACTACAAAATAAGTATTTAGGTAAACCTAACCACAACATTAAACATATGGATCCAAATCATCCCCTAACGAAGCAACGCATAAACAAGGGTTTAAGCTTCTGTCACTCTAGCAACCCATCATCTACTTATTACATCCCAATGCCTTCCACTAGGCCCAAATAATGGTGAAGTGTCATGTAGTCAACGTTCACATAACACCACAAGAGGACAGACAACATACATCTCATCAAAATATCGAACGAAAACCAAATTCACATGACTACTAATAGCAAGACTTCACCCATGTCCTCAGGAACAAACATAACTACTCACAAAGCATATTCATGTTCATAATCAGAGGAGTAATAATATGCATTAAGGATCTGAACAAATGATCTTCCACCAAGTAAACCAATTAGCATCAACTACAAGGAGTAATCAACACTACTAGCAACCCACACGTACCAATTTGTGGTTTTGATACAAGATTGGATACAAGAGATGAACTAGGGTTTTGAGAGGAGATGGTGTTGGTGAAGACGTTGATGGAGATTGACCCCCTCCCGATGAGAGGATCGTTGGTGATGATGATGGTGATGATTTCCCCCTCCCGGAGGGAAGTTTCCCCGGCAGAACAGCACTGTCGGAGCTCTAGATTGGTTTCGCCAAGGTTCTGCCTCGTGGCGGCGGAGTTTCTTCCCGTAAGCTTGCCCATGATTTTTCCAGGGTAAAAGCCTTCATATAGCAGAAGATGGACACCGGAGGGCCACCAGGGGGCCCAGGAGACAGGGGCGCACCCAGTACGGGTGGGCGCGCCCCCCACCCTCTTGGCCAGGGTGTGGGCCCCCTCAGGTGTTTCTTTCGCTCAATAATTCTTATTAATTCCAAAAATAAGTTCCGTGGAGTTTCAGGATTTTTGGAGCTGTACAGAATAGGTTTCCAATGTTTGCTCCTTTTCCAGCAAGAATTCCAGCTGCCGGCATTCCCCCTCTTCATGGTAAACCTTGTAAAATAAGAGAGAATAGCCATAAGTATTGATATATAAAGTGTAATAACAGTCCATAATGCAATAAATATTGATATAAAAGCATGATGCAAAATGGACGTATCAACTCCCCCAAGCTTAGACCTCGCTTGTCCTCGAGTGGAAGCCGAAATCAAAAAATATGTCCACATGTTTAGAGATAGAGCTGTCGATAAAAATAAAATACGGACATGAGGGCAATCATGATCATCCTTATAACAGCAACATATATAGATTTTGTCATATGATTTCTTATGCTCAAGTAACAATCAATTCACAATATCAAGTATGGTTCGTAAACTTCATGGGGAGCTCACAAACTATAATCTCAGTCATTGAAGCAATTGCAATTTATCATAACATCAGAAAGAGATAAGAATAGAGCTTTTCAGCAAGTCCACATACTCAACTATCATGTAGTCTTCTATAATTGCTAACACTCACGCAGTACTTTCAAACACGAGGAGCTTGCCAAAGGATAAAATGAAAAAGGGAAAGGCGGAGATCACCTTGACTCAAGCATAAAGTAAAAACATAAAGTAAAGGATAGGCCCTTCGCAGTGGGAAGCAGAGGTTGTCATGTGCTTTTAGGATTGGATGCATAAATTCTTAATGCAAAAGAAGGTCACTTTATATTGCCACTTGTATGTGGACCTTTATTATGCAGTCCGTCGCTTTTATTGCTTCCACAACAAGATCATATAAAGCTTATTTTCTCTGCACTAATAAGTCATACATATTTAGATAGCAATTTTTATTGCCTGCATCATGGCAACTTACTTGAAGGATCTTACTCAATCCATAGGTAGGTATGGTGGACTCTCATGGCAAAACTGAGTTTAAGCATATTTGGAAGCACAAGTAGTATCTCTACTTGGTGAAAGGGATTTGGCTAGCATGAGGGGGAAAGACAAGCTCAACATGTTTGGAAGGTCTATGACAATATACTTTAACTGAGATGTGAGAAAACATAAACCATTACATTGTCTTCCTTGTCCAACATCAACTCTTTTAGCATGTCATACTTAATGAGTGCTTTACAATCATAAAAGATGTGCAACATAATATATTTGTATGTGAAACCTCTCTTTCCTTATTATTTCCTATTAATTTCAGCGATGACCAAAACTACGTTTGTCAACTCTCAACAACTTTTATGCCTCATACTTTCTATGTGTGAAGTCATTACTGTCCATAAGAACAATATGAACTCTTTTATTCTTTCTATTCTTTCTACTTTCTCAAGAACATAGCAAAATCAAAGCCCTTGACTCAACACTAATCTTTATTATAGATAGCTCATGGACTTGATTACATAAAGAGATCAGAAAGCAAAAATTGAAAACTACTTGTTATCAAAACTTCAATGTACTAGATCAAGATACTACTAAAAGGATCGAACTAAATAAAACGGTAAAGATAGGAGTGTGATGGTGATACGATACCGGGGCACCTCTCCCAAGCTTGGCAGTTGCCAAGGGGAGTTCCCATACCCATGTGGTTATGTCCTCGGAGGTGATGGAGGTGGTGATGATGATGGTGGATAATCACACATCGAGCGTAAAAGCTCCTCCAACTTGCGGATAATGCCCTTGAGTCCGGTGATATGATCCTTCAACAAAATATTCTCCTGTGTGAGATACTTATTCTGTATGCGAGCTAACTCAATCATCTTGAAAGCTTCAATCTCAGTTGGAGTAAAGAGGTTAGGTAAGGGTTGAGGGATGTCTTCTTGTTTCACCGCTGGAGCTTGAACCTCCATGGCCTTCTTGATCCCTTCCTCTGTGTTGATCTCTTCCGGTTCTTCTCTCTTCAACTCTATCTTCAATAGCCAAGCATCCATGTCTTCATTGTTGAAGGAGGGTGACGTCATGGTGCTCTAGATCTGCAACAGAAACAACTCGAAACGAAAACAGAGGATATTTGCATGATACGGTGGTTAAAACCTTCGAGACATTATATAATGAATTTTTACTGACCAAAATACGTAACGTGCAAGAAAACGGAGTCCGGGAGGCACACGAGGTGGCCACGAGACAGGGGGAGTGCCCAGGAAGGGTGAGCGCGCCCTCCACCCTCGTGGAGTCTTCGTGTCCTTCCCGGACTACTTCTTTCTTTCTAAAATTCTTAAATATTCCAAAACTGATAAAAATTGCCATTAGAACTGTTTTGGAGACGATTTACTTACTGTACCCAATACCTATTCCTTTTCAGAGTCTGGAATGTTCTGGAAAGTGTCCCTTATGTATTCCTCCGGGGTTCTGGTCTCAATAATATTAGTTTCAACATTGATAGGGTTACCTGAGATGTAATGTTTAATTCTTTGACCGTTCACCACCCTCGGACTTGTGCCTTCGAAATTGTTGATTTTTATGGCACCGGAACGATAGACTTCCTTGATAACGTAAGGACCTTCCCACTTAGAGAGAAGTTTTCCTGCAAAAAATCTTAAACGAGAGTTGAATAATAACACATAATCACCTATGTTAAATTCTCGCTTTTGTATCCTTTTGTCATGCCAGCGTTTGACTTTTTCTTTGAATAACTTGGCATTCTCATAGGCTTGGGTTCTCCATTCATCAAGTGAGCTAATATCAAATAACCTCTTCTCACCGGCAAGTTTGAAGTCATAGTTGAGGTCTTTAATATCCCAATATGATTTATGTTCAAGTTCAAGAGGTAAGTGACATGCTTTTCCATAAACCATCTTATACGGAGACATAACCATAGGATTTTTGTATGCAGTTCTATAGGCCCATAATGCATCATCAAGTTTCTTGGACCAATTCTTTCTAGATCTATTCATAGTCTTTTGCAAAATTAATTTGAGCTCTCTATTGCTCAACTCTACTTGACCACTAGACTGCAGGTGATAAGGAGATGCGATTCTATGATTAACATCATACTTAGCAAGCATCTGACGAAAAGCACCATGAATAAAATGTGAACCACCATCAGTCATAAGATATCTATGGACTCCAAATCTCGGAAAAATAACTTCTTTAAGCATTTTAATAGAAGTGTTATGATTAGCATTACTAGTTGGAATAGCTTCTACCCACTTAGTAATGTAATCAACATCAACTAAAATATGTGTGTAACCATTAGAGGCAGGAAAAGGTCCCATATAATCAAAGCCCCAAACATCAAACGGTTCAATAACAAGAGAATAATTCATAGGCATTTCTTGACGTCTACTAATATTACCAATTCTTTGACATTCATCACAAGGTAAGACAAACTTACGAGCATCTTGGCAGAGAGTGGGCCAATAAAAACCAGATTGCAATACCTTATGTGTAGTTCTATCTCCAGCGTGGTGTCCTCCGTATGATTCAGAGTGACACTTGCGTATGATCTGTTCTTGTTCATGCTCAGGTACACAACGTCTAATAACACCATCTACTCCTTCTTTATAAAGGTGTGGGTCATCCTAGAAGTAATGTTTTAAATCATAAAAGAACTTTTTCTTTTGCTGGTATGTGAAACTAGGTGGTATAAATTTAGCAACAATGTAATTAGCATAATCAGCATACCAAGGAGCAGTATGAGAAGCATTAATGACCGCTAATTGTTCATCAGGAAAGCTATCATCAATAGGCAGTGGGTCATCAAGAACATTCTCTAACCTAGACAAGTTGTCTGCAAGGGGGTTCTCAACTCCTTTTGTATCAATAATATGCAAATCAAATTCTTGGAGCAAGAGAACCCATCTAATGAGTCTAGTCTTAGCATCTTTCTTTTCCATAAGATATTTAATAGCAGCATGATCAGTGTGAATATTAACTTTGGAATCAACAATATAAGGTCTAAACTTATCACATGCAAACACAACTACTAAGAACTCTTTTTCAGTAGTAGCATAATTTCTGTGGGCAGTATCAAGAGTCTTACTAGCATACTGGATAACATTCAATTTCTTATCAACTCTTTGCCCTAGAATAGCACCTACAACATAATCACTAGCATCACACATAATTTCAAAGGGTAAATTCCAATCAGGTGGCTGAACAATAGGTGCAGTGATCAAAGCTTTCTTAAGTATTTCAAATGATTCTACACAATCATCATCAAAGACAAAAGGAATATCTTTTTGCAATAAATTAGTTAGAGGCCTAGATATTTTAGAAAAGTCCTTAATGAACCTCCTATAAAAACCGGCATGACCAAGGAAACTTCTTGTACCTTTTATTCCCTTGGGGCATGGCATCTTTTCAATAGCATCAACTTTAGCTTTATCAACTTTAATACCTCTCTTAGAAATCTTATGCCCCAAGACAATACCTTCGTTAACCATAAAGTGGCACTTTTCCCAATTCAAGATGAGACTAGTGTCTTCACATCTCTGCAAAACTCGATCAAGGTTTCTCAAGCAATCATCAAAAGAGGATCCATAAACGGAGAAACCATCCATGAATACCTCACAAATCTTTTCACAAAAGTCAGAGAATATAACCATCATACATCTTTGAAAGGTAGCAGGTGCGTTACATAAACCAAAAGGCATACGTCTATAAGCAAAAGTACCGAAAGGGTAAGTAAAAGTAGTTTTCGATTGATCCTTCACTAACACAGGTATCTGAGAGAAACCATAATAACCATCTAGAAAGAAAAAATGTGTGTGTTTGGATAGTCTTTCTAGCATTTAATCGATAAAAGGTAAAGGGTAATGATCTTTCTTAGTAGCTTTATTTAATTTACGGAAATCAATTACCATCCTATAACCTGTAATAATTCTTTGCGGGATCAATTCATCCTTATCATTAGGAACTATAGTAATACCTCCCTTTTTAGGAACACAGTGGACAGGGCTTACCCAATCACTATCAGCAACGGGATAAATTATACCTGCCTCAAGGAGCTTTAGTATCTCCTTTCTTACCACTTCTTTCATCTTAGGATTCAATCGTCGTTGAGGATCTCTAACTGGTTTGGCATTGTCCTCCAAATTAATTTTGTGTTGGCATAACATGGGACTAATGCCCTTGAGATCATCCAGAGTATATCCAATAGCAGCACGATGCTTCTTCAGAGTTTTCAATAATCTTTCTTCTTCTTGCTCTGAAAGGTTAGCACTAATAATAACAGGATATATTATCTTTTCATCAAGATAAGCATACTTAAGATTATCAGGTAATGGTTTGAGTTCAAACATGGGATCACCCTTGGGTGGAGGGGGATCCCCTAGAATTTCAACAGGTAGGTTGTGTTTCAGCATCAGTTCTTGTTGAAGGAACACTTCATCTATTTCCCTTCTTTCCTTCATAAACATATCGTTTTAATGGTCTAGCAAATATTGTTCTAATGGATCAGTAGGAGGCACGGCAATAGAAGCAAGACCAATAATATCATCCTTACTAGGTGATTCTCTATCACGAGGTTGTCTACGAAACTTAGCAAAATTAAACTCATGAGACATACCCTCTAAGCCAATTGTAACATTATCCTTTTCACAATCAATCCTAACATTAACAGTATTCAAGAAGGGTCTACCAAAAATAATGGGACAAAATTCATCTTGTGGGGAACCAAGAACAAGAAAATCAGCAGGGTATTTAACCTTCCCACACAAGACTTCAACAGCTCTAACTATCCCAACTGGTTTAATGGTATCCCTATTAGCAAGCTTAATAGCAACATCAATATCTTCTATTTCAGCGGGTGCAATATCATGCATAATTTCTTTATATAAATCATAGGGTATTGCACTAGCACTAGCACCCATATCACATAAGCCATGATAACAATGATCTCCTATTTTAACAGAAATAACAGGCATGCCTACAACAGGTCTATGTATCTTAGTATCTGGCCTAACAATATTAGCAGTCTCACCACAGAAATAAATAACATGGCAATCTAAATCATCATCCAAGAGATCTTTAACCATAGCAATACTAGGTTCAACTTTGATTTGCTCAGGAGGTGTATAAGTTCTAGTATTTGTCTTACGAACAACAGTCAGAGTTTTAGCATGATCCTTTATCCCAACAGGAAAAGGAGGTTTCTCAACATAAGTAGTAGGAACAATAGGATCACTATAAGTGACAATCTTTTCTTCAACTGTAATAGGTGCAACTACTTTTACTTCAACGGGAGGATTATATTTAAACCACTTCTCCTTAGGTAGATCAACATGAGTAGCCAAAGATTCACAGAAAGAAGCTACTATCTCAGAGTCAAGTCCACATTTAGCGCTAAATCCATGGAAAGCATCGGTATCCATAAAATATTTAACACAATCGAACTTAGGTGTCATACCTGACTCCTTCGTCGGAACCCCAATCTTCAGAGTTGCGTTTAATTCTTTCCAATAAGTCCCATTTGAATTCAATAGTCTTCAGCATATAAGAACCAGCACAGGAAGTATCGAGCATGTTGCGATTATTGAGAGAAAGCCAAGCATAATTTTTTTGAATAATCATTTCTCTAGAGAGCTCATGATTGGGGCATGAATCTAACATTGACTTAAGCCTCCCCAATCTTGAGAAATGCTTTCTCCTTCACAAGTCCAGAAATTATATATGTAATTACGATCACGATGAACAAGATGCATAGGATAGAACTTCTGGTGAAATTCCAACTTCAATCGTTTATAATTCCAAGATCTTGTATCATCACATAGCCTATACCATGTCAATGCTTCTCCCCTCAAAGATAAAGGGAAGACCTTCCTTTTTACAACATCATCGGGAATACCTGCAAGCTTAAATAATCCACAAACTTCATCCACAAAGATAATGTGTAAATCGGGATGCAATGTTCCATCTCCTGCAAAGGGATTAGCTTGCAGTTTCTCTATCATACCCGAAGGAATCTCAAAGTAAATATTTTTAGTAGGTTCAGTAGGTTGAGGAGCAACTTTTTTCTCTTCTCGTCAGGGTGAAGATACCCCGAACAAGCCCCTCAAAGGATTAGTTTCCATGGTAACAAATGACAGAAAATTTCAGCACACTATATAAATGTTTCCTTACCAAGTTCCACTCACCAAAAGCGCTACGCTCCCCGGCAATGGCGCCAGAAAAGAGTCTTGATGACCCACAAGTGTAGGGGATATATCGTAGTCCTTTCAATAAGTACGAGTGTCCAACCCAACGAGGAGCAGAAGGAAATGATAAGCGGTTTTCAGTAAGATTTTCTTTGCAAGCACTAAAATTGTAGGTAACACATAGTTTTGTGATAAGATAAATTGTAACGAGTAACAACTAAACAAAGTAAATGAAGTGCAGGAAGGTGGCCCAATCCTGTTTGTAGCAAAGGACAAGCCTGGACAATTTCTTATAATGACAAAAGAGCTCCCGAGGACACATGGGAATTATCATCAAGCTAGTTTTCATAACGCTCATATGATTCGCGTTCGGTACTTTGATTATTTGATATGTGGGTGGACCGGTGCTTGGGTACTGCCCTTACTTGGACAAGCATCCCCTTTATGATTAACCCCTATTGCAAGCATCCGCAACTACAAAAGAAGTATTAAGATAAACCTAACCACAACATTAAACATATGGATCCAAATCAGCCCCTAACGAAGCAACGCATAAACTAGGGTTTAAGTTCTGTCACTCTAGCAACCCATCATCTACTTATTACTTCCCAATGCCTTCCTCTAGGCCCAAATAATGGTGAAGTGTCATGTAGTCAACGTTCACATAACACCACTAGAGAAAAGACAACATACATCTCATCAAAATATCGAATGAATACCAAATTCGCATGACTACTAATAGCAAGATTTCACCCATGTCCTCAGGAACAAATGTAACTACTCAGAAAGCATATTCATGTTCATAATCAGAGGAGTAATAATATGCATTAAGGATCTGAACATATGATGTTCCACCAAGTAAACAAATTAGCATCAACTACAAGGAGTAATCAACACTACTAGCAACCCACATGTACCAATTTGTGGTTTTGATACAAGATTGGATACAAGAGATGAACTAGGGTTTTGAGAGGAGATGGTGCTGGTGAAGATGTTGATGGAGATTGACCCCCCCCCCCCGATGAGAGGATCATTGGTGAGGATGATGGTGATGATTTCCACCTCCCGGAGGGAAGTTTCCCCGATAGAACAACACTGTCGGAGCTCTAGATTGGTTCCGCCAAGGTTCTGCCTCGTGGCGGCGGAGTTTCGTCCCGTAAGCTTGCACACAATTTTTTCCAGGGTAAAAGCCTTCATATAGCAGAAGATGGACACCGGAGGGCCACCAGGGGGCCCAGGAGACAGGGGCGCGCCTAGTAGGGGTGGGCGCCCCCCCCCCCCCACCCTCCTGGCCAGGGTGTGGGCCCCCTCAGGTGTTTCTTTCGCTCAATAATTCTTATTAATTCGAAAAATAAGTTCTGTGGAGTTTTAGGATTTTTGGAGCTGTGCAGAATAGGTTTCCAATGTTTGCTCCTTTTCCAGCCGGAAATCTAGCTGCCGGCATTCCCCCTCTTCATGGTAAACCTTGTAAAATAAGAGAGAATAGCCATAAGTATTAAGATATAATGTGTAATAACAGTCCATAATGCAATAAATATTAATATAAAAGCATGATGCAAAATGGACGTATCACCCTCCCTAGGCTTGAGGCCACGCGCCCGCTCAGGTGGTCCAAGTGCGCCATCACCTTCAGCTCGGCCGAACAACTCAAGTGCGCAGCTACATCTGGCGTTCTCCCGATGCTCTGCTCACCCGTCATCAGCAACGTGCTAGTCACCAAGACCCTGATCGATGGCGGCGCAGGACTTAACATCTTGTCCATTGAGATGTTCGACAACCTTCAAGTGCCATATGATCAACTTCAGCCTACCAGACCCTTCTTAGGAGTTACTGACGGTTCCACCACCCCGATAGGGCAGGTCCACCTCCCTGTCACCTTCGTACAGCGCAACAACTACCGCACAGAGCTCATCGACTTCGACATTGCCCACATCCACCTGCCGTACAATGCCATCCTTAGGTATCTAGCCCTGGCCAAGTTCATGTCAGTGACCCACCACGGCTACAACGTCCTCAAGATGCCAGGAAGCGGCGGAATCATCACGGCCCCATGCGAAGAGAGAGATGCGGTGTGCTTCCTTGAGCGTGACTTCCAAGCCGTAGCAATTGAGGACCCGGACAGTAGGGGCGAGAACCCCCCTGAGGCCATCCCCAAGAAGAAGAAGCAGCTGCTCCGCACAGGGCCTCAAGAGATCAGCACCTCGGGTGGTGCCGCGTCAGGATCAGCGCCCGTGCTAGGGGCTCCTCCTTCCATCGCATAGGAAGGCGCGCCCGACGCCCTCCTCGGGCAATGCTTGGGTGCTCTCTTCTGGAGGGCCTCAGACCTCGCAAAGATCACGAGGGAGGTGCTCGGGCACCACTTGGAGGCATTCTTCATGGCACGTTTCCCTCGGGAAGGCACAGTGCATGGAAAGCCCAACGTTCAGGAGTTCATTACCAAGACCACTCAGGAGCCTCAGGAAGCAAGGGCCATGCATGGCAACCACTGCTTGCCCGACGCGGCTCCCCATCCAGGCGAGGATGGTGGGCTGCATGTCTGCATTGATGTCCCACGGCTCAACCGAGCCGCATCTCAGGAGAGCTTCTGGCCTTCGCACGTGGGACGCTGCGAGGGTCCGCCGCACAACTACGTTCGCATGCCTTTCGGCCTGCCGAATGCGGCTGCCACCTACCAGCATCACCTGCGGAGCATTCTGGCGGCTTAGGAGGCCAGGTACCACGCAGTCCTAGCAGTGATGGAGACGGTCCCCAAGGAACCACCTGGACCACCAGAGCCTCTTGAGGCTCAGTGTCCCGGTGGCTCGTGAGGGTCGGCCCCTTCACCGCACATCTTCAGCTGCCCCAACACCCCCTCTACAACGGAACTAGGCGACATCTCCGGAGTTCATTTCAGCTGGGAGCGCCCTTAGGGCTGCATCATTCCCAGGCCGCGTGGGTCCATCCCCGCGGCATGTATCTCTTTTTATGTCTTTAGCTTACCTTGCTGGGGGCGCCCCTCAGGCTGCATCATCCCCATGCCGCTTGAGACCCAGTGGCATGTATCCATTCTGCATTTACCTAAGCTGATTTGCCTTTCATGCCTAATCTACCTGTGTTTATCGCCTCCTTGATTACCACCTACAATGGGCCCCTCCCTCTCTCATGCAATTCGCTTGCGCGTTAAAAGGGGGGCTCCTGAGCATCGTGACTCAGGAGATCTTACTGGCTCTCCGGCCCTCACCCCTGGCCTTGGCCACGACATCGTGACCTGGCATACTAGCAGCGGCTGAGCTCGCTCGAGGGCCGAGACCTGAGGACGTAGAGCATTTATACCTAACCATCTCGCAGGAACGCACAGCTCTCAAAGACCCAAGACTAGGCGCAACCCGCCTTGAGATAGGGCCTCGTGAGTCCCGCACTGGCTCACGAGTGCCCAGATACACCTCGTCTAGCCCTGCCGTGCAAGCCACGTGTCAGGGCGGGGCTGTACACGCCCCGGGGGCTCTCCCCAGAGGGAGCCCCCCTCCCGCGCACTAGTGGAAGCACCATGCTCCGCGCTAGCTGACGACACTACCGAGGAGCGGCTATGCCCATACACATACGGAAGCGCTATGCTCCACGCTGGTGATAAATAACTGAGGGCGGCACCACGGCCGTATCAACCTCAGGGAGCCCCAGAGATCAGTGTCTGGCCTCATTGCAACACCTCACCTCCGGAGCATCGCGCGAGGGGGATGGGCACGGGGGCTGCGCCCGGGTCACACCTGAGCATAGGCCACCCAGCCAGGTCCTCCGGACCTGGTCGTCGCGCTCCCCTCCCCGAGCGGAGCCAAGGTATGAACATCGTTTGGACGTCAAGGGGGACTCCTGAGCATCACGACTCAGGAGCCTAACTGGTCACATAGCCCCTCACTCCTTGGTCCCGTCTTGGTGATCCGGTTGGGGCTAACGGTAGTTGAGGTATGCGCGGGGCTGGGATCTGCTGATGTAGAACGCTAAATCTACCCCTACGTTCCCTTCCTATAAGCTGTTTGCACGTCAAGGGGGACTCCTGAGCATCGTGACTCAGGAGCCTATTTGGTCACGTCGCCCCTCACTCCTTGGTCCCGTCCTGGTGATCCGGTCGGGGCCAATGGCAGCTGAGGTATGCGCGGGGCCGAGCTCTGCTGACGTAGAACGTAAGGAAAATAGGAAGAAAACTGCAAAAATCTCGAAGCAAATATTACAAACCATAATTGTCTTTGCAATACCAGACGCAAGTTTAAACGCCTCTATGAGGCATGGTGCACATTGCAGGAATTAAGCAGGAAAGAAGTCGTAAGCTAGTCATCCTTGGACACTGCCGTCACCCGCCAGGGACTCCACTCCCGTGGTGCTATTGCCTTCACCTGTACCACCACCCAAGGCTGTAGGATCAGCAGCACCGCCTGCCATGTGCGCAGGAGCGAAGGCGCAGAACTTCCCCAGCAAGGCCTCCACCTGGCCCTTCACGGCTTCAGCAGTAGCGGCGTAGCACTCGCCGTCCACAGGCTCCAGCAGCTCGTCAAGATTGGCGTCAGGGTCACGGAGGTGGAGGTGGTTGAAGATGCGCGTCAGTGCCGCGGAAGAAAGGGCACGAGCTTCTTCCTCTGCCATGAGGCCGATGCCGCTCACGACTTCCTCAAGCGCCTCGACCAAGTAAGGAAGTAGCTGGGCGGGGCCGTCCTCGTCGGTAGCCAGCGGCTTCTCCTGGCCCTTCTCATAGAGTGCCTTCAGCGCCACGCGAGACCTCTCCTCGAGGAGTGTGAAGGCTGTGAGGTCCTCGGCCAGTACCTTCGCCTAGGCGTCGAGCTCGGCCTCCTCCGCCCTCACCTTCTGCTCCAGCGATTCCAGCCGGCCGCGCTCAGTGGTCTACGCCTCCGCCAACCATGCTAGTTCGGCGTAGCAATCCCTGACGGCGTCCTCCCGAGCCTTCATCCTCTCCTCCTCCTCCTGGCGGCCACGAGCTTCTTCGGCGTGCTTGTCACGCAAAGCCTTCAGCTCGGCCTCCAGTGCCTTGCAGCGGTCCTGGGCGGCAGCGGCATCCTTCAGCACCACCTCGCGAGCGGTCGCGGCCTGGGTGGCGGACTGCTTCTCCTCCTCCGAGGCTGCCGCGACTCGCGTTAGCGCCGCTCAGACAGAGGCGTTAGTGTGAAGCCAGCCGGAAACCAGCTCCAGACGCCCGGCTACCAGATGGGAGTCTATGCCCTGGAGGTCTTTTCGCAGCTGAGCCATCTCAGAAAGGGCACGTTCCAAGACATCGGGGGAGGTAGAAGGACCTGGAACCAGTGGTGCAGCAGAAGGAGGGGGCGGTAGCATAGTCATGGCATGGGAGACTAGGGGCTCCTGAGCCTTGGTTACCTTAGTAGTAGCATCGAGTAACAGCACCTCCAGAGCCAGTAGGGCCATGGGGGCTGACTCTTCACGAGGACGCCCTCCCGGGCCTCGCGAGGATGACCGGGTAGGAGAGGTGCGAGCGTCGTCGCCTCCCCTCCCCGCGGAAGAAGGTGCGGCCGCAGCAGATGGCTCGGCCCTAGATGATGTCACCGCGTCCTCCTTCCTCTTCTTTGCTGCGGGCGGCGGCCTAGCCAATCGATGGTGAATGTCAAGGACCAACAGCATAATCAAGAACAAGATGCAGCACGGACACTTACTGGTCTACTGCGGAGTAGTCCACCTTCCTCTTGCTGAGCATGAAGCCCGAGAGCCTCGCGACCCGGGGCGCGGCCGCAAGGGCTCCAGGAGCAGAAGAAGGTGCAACAGAGGGGCTAGAGGCGGCTCCAGGCAGTGTCCGGGCAGGAGCAGCCTCTTGGGAGATCAGTGCCGACCTGCCCCTCGTCGGGATCATGGGCGGATCCTCCTTCGCTTGGTTGGCGTAGGCCTCATCGTCATCTGGCAAGGTGCAGAGGATGTCAGCCCTGCGCGAGGGGTAGGTCTCCTCAGTCCCCTCGGGGGTCGCCTTCGAGTCACGCTCCTCACCTTCCTCCTCTCCTCCTCCTCTACAGGAGTCACCCGAAGACACGTCCATTGGCGCCATCGCCCCCCGGACTACAAGGGCCGCCGGCGGCACTAGGCCGCGCCCATCAAAGGTGGGCATAGCAGCCACTACTTGCGCCCTGTCCTTGCAGAGGAACAAGGGGACAGGGGCACTCGGCGGATACTACTGGTCGTCCCCGACCAAGAGACGGAGAGCTGCGTCCAGCTCCTCATCAGTCAGAGCCACCGGACTCAGGCGAAGCTTGTCGTCTGTACCCCCAAGCATCCATAAGGGGCGCGAGCGCGCCTGAAGTGGAGCCACCTGCTGCATCAAGAATCCCCTCAGGAGCATGGCCCCCGTCAGCTTCACCACCTTCGCGTTGCCCGGCTTCAAGTCGGCATTCATCCTCTCCAGCACCAACGTCGCCTGATCGTCAGCGAGCTTCATGCGAGACCACTCTTTGTTAGACTCGGGCATCTCCGTTGGCAGTGCCAACCGGGGGTGGACACACTTGGCGTCCATCATGACCCACTTGCTCTGGAAGCCGTCGACCCTCTTCCCGGCCTTCGAAATCGTGTTGGCATTGCCATACGCGACGAAATTGGCACATGCCGAGGTGTGGTCGCCGTTGGTTCGGAGGAGGAAGAAGTTGCACAGTAGAGCTATAGACGACATCACCCCAACATGCGCCTCGCAGTAGTAGGCGGAAATCGACAAGAGAAGAATGGAGTTGGGATGGAGATGAAGGGCCTGCAACCTGTAATGGCGGAGGACGGCATAGAAGAAGTCGGAGAAGGGAGGAAGCAGGCCTGCAACGACGGTGTTCGTGAAGAAAGGGTAGAAAGTGCTCCCCTGAGCCTCCGGCACGGCAGAGCCAGCCCGGAGTTCGGTCTTCCCCTTCTCATTGCTCTCCCCCGCTGTCAGCAAGCGCGTGGTGGCGAGATTCTTCTCTGAGATGGTGGGCGCGTCCAGGGCCGGCTCGTACCAGGGTGGCGGCACATCAACCTTGGCCTTCCGGGGCACCATTGGTCTCTCAAGGGGAAGGAGTGGAGCGGATCTGGAGATTTCGAAAGCAAGGAGTGAGGAAGGGGATCTGGAGAAAGACAAAGGAAAGCAATGAAGGCAAACCTTGCCCGCGACAGCCTTTTTTCAGACGGGCAGTCGCCGAGGCAGCATGGGGAAGCGGAGACGCCCACGTCCAATTAGTAGCCACGCGTCGACCAAGGCCGCAGGCTGTTGGGGCCCGCGGCGCCCGCACTTGCCCTTTGGCTTCGTCTCTAAGCCAAGTCAGAGCGCGCCTAGGGCCCGGGGGCTACTGTCGGCATTCTGGGAACGGGGGTCCCCAGACTTGCCTGCCTGCGGCCCGCAGCATGGCTCCACCAGTGGCCTAGTACGGCCCGTCTTCGTCAACCAACACTCAACACCCTCGCGAGGGGCCAAGCCTCACGGGTGGAACGACACAAGACCTTCTCAGGAGCGGCCTCACCAGGCAGGCTCGCGAGGGGGCATAGAGATCAAGGCAAAGGGGTACCTCGCGAGGTTCCCACGAAGCAAGCCATGACGACCAAGGCCAGGCGGGCGCCAGGCGAGCGCCAGCATGCGCAGTGTCCTCTATTCCCCCTTGGTGCTAAGGGGGCAAGCACAGGCGGCGTACCGAGGCATCAGGCAAAGGTTTCCATATCGGTGCAACAAGACCAAGACCAGCAGGACGACAGGATGAAGGTCATCATGGAGCCCAAGATGGTGTCACCACCAGTGCCTTTGACAGGCGAAGACCACCTTTAGTCAGGATAGCTTGTACTAGCTGTCACCTTTCAAATTGGCCGTTTTTGGATCCCTTCCCGCTCAATATTTGGGAAGAGGACTAGGGCCTCTATAAATAGGGCTAGCCACCACAATAGTAGAGATTGAGATTATCCTTACCCACACAAGTTCACCATCTCAAGAACGCGTCTCCTCAGGAGGCTGTTCTTCCCTTGTACTGTTCATCATTAGCCCAAGAGGCAATCCACCACCACCAGACAGGAGTAGTGTATTACACCACAACGGTGGCCCGAAACTGTGTAAATCTTGTGTCTCTTGTGTTGTGAGTTCATCGAGCTAAGCTTAGGGATCACGGCGAGGCTGAGAGCGTGATTCGGTATGGGGAAATCTTCATGCGGACCCCAGTGTTCGAACCTCAAGGGTTTTGCCGGAACCCGAAATCCTACATTGAGCCCTTTGGATACCATAATCCTATCGTTGGGTTGTAAGCCAAATATCGAAGTATTCGCTTCACCACTAGGTGATGCGACTCCTTTGGTGCCACTTGAAATCGGGCACACATGTAAACGCTAAGCATTATATCTGGCCTAGATGCACATAAGTAAAGTAAAGAACCAATCATGGAGCAGTATACCTTTTGATTAAACTCTCAACTATTGTCGTCAGGACCCAGATGACTTTTGATTGGCATTGGCGTCATGTATCCTTTGCAGTCTTGCATTCCAAACTTCTTCAGACAATGTTTGAGGTATTTCTCTTGTGATATGAAGATGCCATTTCTATGATGACAGATTTGAAGACCTAGGAAGAACTTCAGCTCACCCATCATTGACATCTGATATTGCTCTTGCATCATGTGTCCAAACTCATCACTGTATCTCTTGTTAGTGCAGCCGAAGATAATGTCATCCACATAGATTTGGCACACAAACAGTTCACCGTCATATGTCTTCGTGAAGAGTGTTGGATCTAGAGAACCAGATTTGAAGCATTTGCTCTTCAGGAAGTCTTTGAGTGTGTCATACCAAGCGTGAGGAGCTTGTTTGAGGCCATATAGTGCCTTGTTGAGCTTGTATACCATGTCAGGATGTTTTGGATCTTCAAAGCTAGGTGGTTGTGCAACATACACTTCTTCCTCAATCTTTCCATTGAGAAAGGCACTCTTCACATCCATTTGGTACAGAAGGATGTTGTGATGGTTGGCATAGGCTAGCAGTATGTGAATGGCTTAAAGACTTGCCACGGGAGCAAATGTTTCATCGAAGTCAATTCCTTCTATTTGAGTGTAACCTTGAGCAACCAGACGAGCCTTGTTTCTGACAACTTGACCATGCTCATCTTGTTTGTTGCGATAGATCCATTTGGTGCTTATGATATTGTGCTTGCGAGGATCAGCACACTTGACCAGTTCCCATACATTGTTCAGCTCGAACTGATGAAGCTCTTCTTGCATAGCTTGAGTCCATTCAGGTTCCATAAAGGCTTCATCAACTTTCTTGGGCTCAGATATAGAGACAAATGCAAAGTGCTCACAGAAATTTGCTAGTTGTGTTGCTCTTAAACGAGTGAGTGGACCGGGTGCATTGATGCTATCAATTATCTTCTCAATCTGCACTTCATTTGCAACACGGGGATGTACTGGACAAAGTTTATGCCCTTGCAGATCATTGTCTTCAGCTTCGGCATTGACTTCAGGCTGAGCATTGTCTTCAGGTTCACTTGGTGCAATGATAAGTTCGTCTTCAGCCTGAGCTTCTGAAGGTATGATTTCTCTAGTACCCATGAGCTTGATAGATTCACTAGGAGGGACTTCATCTAGCATATTTGGTAGGTGCTCTCTTTGCGAGACGTTAGTCTCATCGAACCGCACATCCACAGTTTCAACAACTTTATAGTGAAAGAGGTTGAAGACTCTGTAGGAGTGCGAATCCTTTCTGTATCCAAGCATAAAACTTTCATGTGCTTTCGGTGCAAATTTTGAAGTGTGATGCGGATCCTTCATCCAGCACCTGGCACCAAATACTCTGAAGTAACTGATGTTTGGCTTCTTACCAATTAGCAGCTCATATGATGTATTCTTTAGAAGCTTGTGAAGAGAAACACAGTTGATGACGTGGCATGTAGTATCAATGGCTTTAGGCCAGAACCTCCTTGGAGTCTTGTACTCATCAAGCATCGTCCGGGACATCTGGATGAGGGTTCTGTTCTTGCACTCCACGATGCCATTCTGCTGAGGTGTGTAAGGAGCTGAAAACTCATGAGTGATGCCCAGAGTATCAAGATAAGTGTCGAGGCCGGTGTTCTTGAATTCTGTGCCGTTGTCACTTCTGATGTGCTTGATGTTGACGCCATAGTTCGTCATGGCACGATTTTTGAACCGCCTGAAGACATCCTACACTTCAGTCTTAGAGAGAATTATATGCAACCATGTATATCTTGAGTAATCATCAACAATAACTAAGCCATAGAGACAAGAAGTGGTAGTAAGAGTAGAGTAGTGAGTAGGGCCGAATAAGTCCATGTGAAGCAGCTCGAAGGGTTGAGATGTCGTCATGATTGTCTTCGAGGGATGCTTGGCCCTAGTCATCTTCCCAGCTTCGCAGGCACCACATAGATGATCCTTCTTGAACTTGACGCCCTCGATACCTACGACATGCTTCTTCTTCTTCGAGAGTGTACATGTTCCTCATGCCCGCATGTCCTAGCCTTCGATGCCAGCGCCAGCACTATGAAGCTTTTGCTAGAAGACATACGGCTAACTGTGGTCCTGTTGAGAAATCTACCATATACAGATCATCTTTTCGATATCCTTCAAAGACTAGAGATTTGTCAGATTCCATAAGGACAAGACAATGATATTTTCCAAATATCACAATCATGTTCAAATCACATAGCATTGACACAGACATTAAGTTGAAACCAAGGGATTCAACAAGCATCACTTTATCCATGTGTTGATCCTTTGAGATTGCAACTCTACCAAGACGCAATACCTTACTTTTACCAGTGTCAGCAAATGTGATGTGACTTTTATCAGACGGACAAAGGGTTGAATCCATCAGAATACTTTGATCAGTAGTCATGTGGTTGGTGCAGCCACTATCCATAATCCGTTCTAAAGCTTGAGGTGTCATATCCTACAGTACAGTTTGGGGGATAGGCTTCACCAAGAGAGTTGTGAAGCAAAAACATTTGACAAACAAGAGGAACATAAAAGTTCAGATCTTGGTTAGGATAGATAGGATGAGTGTCAAGGAATCCCGGGACGAAATACATAGTAAGACCATTTGGACATTTTATCTTGCGTCCCACAAGACGTTTTAGGTACCCAGCATAAGCATCAGACGCCTTTGATTTCCGGAAGGAGACCTTTCCCTGCAAAAGAGAATTAAGTTTTCTTAACCACCAACATCTTCAGGGGTGGCTTAGAAGCAATGAGTCTAAGTGCAGCATCTGAGAATTTCGGCTTTGGAGCCCTAGCAAATAGCCTTGCAGGAGGACAATAATACTCATAAGAATAAGTAGAAAAGTTCTTAGGCTTATGAACATAGCGGTTTGACGAAACACACTCATATTCAAAAGTCTGAGTATGATTTCCCTGCAAAACGTTGGCATTAGGGTGACTCAGGTGAATCCTCTGTCTGTATGAAGCCTTTGGACCATATGAAGCCTTTGGTCCGGGATCTGTCTTCTTCCCTGGTGGTGTCATGACGACATTCACGGGAAGACTTTCTAGACAACGCTTGGGTACCCAGATCTTCTTAAGAGGTGGTCCATTCCCGCAGTTAGTACCAATATACCTGGCAAACACTTCACCATTCTGATTCCTGAACAGTTTATAGTTTGCATCAAAGGATTCATCAATGATAATTGGGTTACCACTAGTGAATCCAGATAAGGTAGGTGGGTCCACTGAAGGTTCCTTAGCAGCAACCCATGTGGTTTTGGGGTACTGCTCAGGCATCCAGTAAGAACCATCAACATTCATTTTCCTCTCAAACCCAACACCCTCTTTCCTAGGTTTTCGGTTCAGAATCTGCTTTTTGAGGACATCACATAGTGTCTGATGCCCTTTGATACTTTTGTACATTCCTGTCTCAAGAAATGACGTCAACCTGGCATTCTCATCAGCAACAGTAGTGGTGTCCTCAGCAAAGGGGTTAGTTACCACATTAGCAGTTGAAGATATTGCAACAGTAACAGTAGTTGAACATTTAGCAACAGAGACTGCATTATCACGCTCAAGACATTTTCAACATGGTGGTTTGAATCCTTCCTGAGCGGAACTGATCTGTTGAGCTCAGAGTGACTCATTCTCCTTTTGAAGATCTTCATGAGCCGATCTCAATTTCTCAAGTTCCTACTTCCTTTGAAGATAATCATAGGGAAGTTGTTCATGAGAAGTTAAGAGCGATTCATGACGACTTTCAAGTTCCTCATACTTAACATGAAGATTTGTAATGTCTTCAATTAAGGACTGAGTTCAGGTCATTTCCGCATCCAACAGGTCATCGATTTTGTCTAACAGCTTTTGAATATGTTCCATAGCATTCTGTTGTTCAGTTGCAATTTTAGCAAGTGTTTTGTAGCTAGGTTTAGATTGACATTCAGAGTCATCTTCACTTGATGTTTGAAAGTAAGCATCATGTGAGTTTACATTGGCACCACGTGCCATGAATCAGTAGGTGGGAGCGGAGTCATCCTCATCATTGGCATCAGCGTTGGTGATGAGGCCATTGTCTTCAGAGTTCAAGGTGAACTTGGTGACGTATGCATAAGCTAGAGCCAGGCTTGCTACTCCAGAATCAGATTACTCTTCAGACTCCACCTCTGCCTCCTTAGATGCAGACTCCTCCTCTGAATTCATCTCCTTGCCAACAAATGCACGAGCCTTGCTTGATGAGCCCTTCTTGTGTGATGAAGACTTCGATGAAGATTTGGAAGAAGACTTTTGAGGATTTCTTCTTCTTCTTGTTGTCATTAGAATCATATTCCTTGCTCTTCTTCTTCTTATTCTTTAGCTCATTGTCCCACTGTGGACACTCAGAGATGTAGTGACCAGGTTTCTTGCACTTGTGACAGGTTCTCTTCTTGTGATCACAAGAGGAAGCTTCATCATTTCTTGAGCCTGATCTTGAAGACTTTCTGAAGTCTTTCTTCTTGGTGAACTTCTGGAACTTCTTCACAAGCATAGCAAGCTCCTTTCCAATATCTTCAGGATCCCCAATACTGCAGTCAGATTCTTCTTCAGATGAGGAGACAACCTTTGCCTTCAAAGCGTGAGTACGTCCATAGTTGGGACCATAGATATCTCTTTTCTCAGATAGCTGGAACTCATGTGTGTTGAGCCTCTCAGGTATGTCAGGCGGATCGAGAGTCTTGAAGTCAGGGCGGTCTTGAATCATCAGGGCCAGGGTGTCAAATGAGCTGTCAAGAGATCTCAGAAGTGTCTTGATGATTTTGTGCTTGGTGATCTCAGTGGCACCGAGTGCTTGAAGCTCATTGGTGATATCAGTGAGGCAATCAAATGTCAGCTGAACATTCTCATTGTCATTTCTCTTGAAGTGGTTGAAGAGATTGCAATGAACACTGATCCTTGAATCTCTCTGTGTTGAGACGCCTTCATTGACCTTGGAGAGCCAGTCCTAGACTAGCTTCGCAGTTTCCAGAGCAGTCACACGACCATACTGCCCTTTGGTTAGATGACCACAGATGATGTTCTTGGCAGTTGAGTCCAGTTGGATGAACTTCTTGACATCAGCAGGAGTAACACCTTCACCCGCCTTGGGAACGCCGTTCTTGATGGCATACCAAAGATTGACGTCAATGGCTTCAAGATGCATACGCATCTTATTCTTCTAGTAGGGTTAATCAGTGCCCTCGAAGACAGGGCACGCAGCGGAGACCTTGATTATCCCTATGGTCGACATAGCTGAACTTCCTTGCTCTGATACCAATTTAAAGTGCTAGTATTCGACTAGAGGGGGGGGTGAATAGGCGATTTTTATTAAAGTCTTCAGAACAGGGGTATTTTGAAGACAAACAATAGAAATGAACCTATTAACATGCAGTGGAAGGTAGAATACACTAGATAAGCCATAATCAAGTAAGCAATGTAGCGAAAGCATGAAGACTATCAACAACTAGGTGTTGGGTAATGTAGTAATTTCAAAAAAATTCCTACGCACACGCAAGATCATGGTGATGCATAGCAACGAGAGGGGAGAGTGTGTCCACGTACCCTCGTAGACCGAAAGCGGAAGTGTTAGCACAATGCGGTTGATGTAGTCCTACGTCTTCACGATCCGACCAATCAAGTACCGAACACACAACACCTCCGAGTTCAGCACACGTTCAGCTCGATGACGTCCCTCGAACTCAGATCCAGCCGAGCTTTGATGGAGAGTTTTGTCAACACGATGGCGTGTTGACGATGATGATGTTCTACTGACGCAGGGCTTCGCCTAAGCACCGCTACGATATTATCGAGGTGGATTATGGTGGAGGGGGGCACCGCACACGGCTAAGAGATCCAAGGGATCAATTGTTGTGTCTAGAGGTGCCCCTTGCCCCCGTATATAAAGGATGGTGGAGGGGAGGCCGGCCAGCCCCTAGGGCGCGCCAGAAGTGTGGAGTCCTACTAGGACTACCTAGTCCTAGTAGGATTCCTCCTCCCACATGGAATAGGAAAAAGCGAAGAGAAAAGTAGAAGGAAGGAAGGGGTCGCCCCCCCTCCCTAGTCCAATTCGGACCAGACCATGGGGAGTGGTGCGGCCACCTTTTCAGGCCTTTCTCTCCTTTCCTGTATGGCCCATTAAGGCCCAATACGAATTCCCGTAACTCTCCGGTACTCCTAAAAAAACCCGAATCACTCGGAACCTTTCTGATGTCCGAATATAGTCGTCCAATATATCGATCTTTATGTCTCGACCATTTCGAGACTCCTCGTCATGTCCCCGATCTCATCCGGGACTCTGACCTACCTTCGGTACATCAAATCACATAACTCATAATACAAATCGTCACCGAACGTTAAGCGTGCAGACCCTACGGGTTCGAGAACTATGTAGACATGACCGAGACACATCTCCGGTTAATAACCAATAGCGGAACCTAGATGCTCATATTGGCTCCTACATATTCTACAAAGATCTTTATCGGTCAAACTGCATAACAACATACATTGTTCCCTTTGTCATCGATATGTTACTTGCCCAAAATTCGATGTATCTCCATACCTAGTTCAATCTTGTTACCGACAAGTCTCTTTACTCGTTATGTAATGCATCATCCGGCAACTAACTCATTAGTCACATTGCTTGCAAGGCTTATAGTGATGTACATTACCGAGAGGGCCCAGAGATACCTCTCCAACAATCGGAGTGACAAATCCTAATCTCGAAATACTTCAACTCAACAAGTACCTTCGGAGACACCTGTAGAGCACCTTTATAATCACGTAGTTACGTTGTGATATTTGGTAGCACACAAAGTGTTCCTCCCGTAAACGGGAGTTGCATAATCTCATAGTCATAGGAACATGTATAAGTCATGAAGAAAGCAATAGCAACATACTAAACGATCAATTGCTAAGCTAACGGAATGGGTCAAGTCAATCACATCATTCTCCTAATGATGTGATCCCATTAGTCAAATGACAACTCATGTCTATGGTTAGGAAACATAACCATCTTTAATTAACAAGCTAGTCAAGTAGAGGCATACTAGTGACACTCTGTTTCCGGTTAATACAATTCTAGGATGAATAATAAACATTTATCATGAAATAAGGAAATAAATAATAACTTTATTATTGCCTCTAGGGTATATTTCCTTCAGTCTCCCACTTGCACTAGAGCCAATAATGTAGATCACATCGCCATGTGATCTAACATCAATAGTTCACATCACCATGTGATTAACACCCATAGTTCACATCGTCATGTGACCAAGACCCAAAGGGTTTACTAGAGTCAATAATCTAGTTCACATCACTATGTGATTAACACCCAAAGAGTACTAAGGTGTGATCATGTTTTGCTTGTGAGAGAAGTTTAGTCAACAGGTCTGCCATATTCAGATCCGTATGTATTTTGCAAATTTCAATGTCTACAATGCTCTGCACGAAGCTACTTTAGGTAATTGCTCCCACTTTCAATATGTATCCAGATTAAGACTTAGAGTCATCTGGATCAGTGCAAAAACTTGTATCGACGTAACCCTTTACGACGAACCTTTTGTCACCTCCATAATCGAGAAACATATCCTTATTCCACTAAGGATAATTTTGACTGCTGTTCAGTGATCTACTCCTAGATCACTGTTGTACTCCCTTGCCAAAATTAGTGTAGGGTATTGATACGTCTCTGTCGTATCTATAATTTTTGATTGTTCCATGCCAATATTATTCAACTTTCATATACTTTTGGCAACTTTTTATACTACTTTTGGGACTAACATATTGATCCAGTGCCCAGTGCCAGTTCCTGTCTGTTGCATGTTTTATGTTTCGCAGAAACCCAATATGAAACCGAATCCAAATGGGATAAAAATGGACGGAGAATTATTTTGGAATATTTGGGATTTTCCGAAGGAAGAATCAACGCGAAACGGTGTCCGAGGTGGCCAGGAGATACGGGGTGCGCCCTCCTCCCCTGGGCGCGCCTGGCACTCTCCTGGGCCCCCCATAAGGTGGTTGACGCTCTTCTTTTGCCGCAAGAAAGCTAATTTTACGAGAAAAATCCGGGCAAAAGATTACCCCAATCGGAGCGCAGAAACAGAGAGATAGATCCAATCTCGGAGGATTTGGGAACGGTGAAGGGGAAGGATCTGGGAACGCAGAAACAGAGAGATAGATCCAATCTCGGAGGGGCTCTCGCCCCTCCCACGCCATGGGAGCCAAGGACCAGAGAGGAAACCCTTCTCCCATCTAGGGATAAGGTCAAGGAAGAAGAAGAAGAAGAATGGGGGCTCTCTCCCCCTTGCTTCCGGTGGCGCCGGAACGCTGTCGGGGGCCATCATCATCACCATGATATTCACCAACACCTCTGCCATCTTCACCAACATCTCCATCACCTTCCCCCATCTATCTACTGCGGTCCACTCTCCCGCAACCCGCTGTACCCTCTACTTGAACATGGTGCTTTATGCTTCATATTATTATCCAATGATTTGTTGCCATCCTGTGATGTTTGAGTAGATTTTCGTTGTCCTATAGGCGGTTGATGAATTGCTATGATTGATTTAATTTGCTTGTGGTTATGTTGATGTCCTTTGGTGCCCATCTTATGAGCGCGCGCATGGATCACACCGTAGGGTTAGTTGTATGTTGATAGGACTATGTATTGGAGGGCTAGAGTGACAGAAGCTTCAACCTAGCATAGAAATTGATGCATACGGGATTGAAGGGGGACCAATATATCTTAATGCTATGGTTGGGTTTTACCTTAATGAATGTTAGTAGTTGCGGATGCTTGCTTATAGTTCAAATCATAAGTGCATAGAATTCCAAGTCAGAGGTGACATGCTAGCAGTGGCCTCTCCAACATAAAACTTGTTATCGGTCTAGTAAAGTAGTCAATTGCTTAGGGACAATTCCCCAACTCTTACCACCACTTTTCCACACTCGCTATATTTACTTTATTGCATCTTTATCTAAACAGCCCCTACTTTTTATTTACATTCTCTTTATTATCTTGCAAACCTATCAAACAACGCCCACATAGTAGTTCTAGTTTCATACTTGTTCTAGGTAAAGCGAACGTCAAGCGTGCGTAGAGTCGTATCAGTGGCAGATAGGACTTGAGAGAGTATTTGTTCTACCTTGAGCTCCTCGTTGGGTTCGACACTCTTACTTATCGAAAGAGGCTACAACTATCCCTTATACTTGCGGGTCATCAGGTATACAGTAGATCTGGTACACAGGATGGCATACTTTATAGAACCTATGGCTGAGGCATAGGGAATGACTTTCATTCTCTTTCTATCTTCTGCTGTGGTCGGGCTTTGATTCTTACTCAATTTCACACCTTGTAACACAGGCAAGAACTCTTTCTTTGACTGTTCCATTTTGAACTACTTCAAAATCTTGTCAAGGTATGTACTCATTGAAAAAACTTATTAAGCGTCTTGATCTATCTCTATAGATCTTGATGCTCAATATGTAAGCAGCTTCACTGAGGTCTTTCTTTCAAAAGCTCCTTTCAAACACTCCTTTATGCTTTGCAACATAATTCTACATTATTTCCGATCAACAATATGTCATTCCCATATACTTATCAGAAATGTTGTAGTGCTCCCACTCACTTTCTTGTAAATACATGCTTCACCGCAAGTTTGTATAAAACTATACGCTTTGATCAACAAATCAAAACGTGTATTCCAACTCCGAGATGTTTGCACCAGTCCACAGATGGATCGCTGGAGCTTGCACACTTTGTTAGCATCCTTTGAATCAATAAAAGCTTCAGGTTGCATCATATACAACCCTTCTTCCAGAAATCCATTCAGGAATGCAGTCTTGACATCCATTTGCCAGATTTCATAAAATGTGGCAATTTGCTAACATTATTCGGATAGACTTAAGCATCGCTACGAGTGAGAAGGTTTCATCATAGTAAACTCCTTGAACTTTGTCAAAACCTTTTTCGACAAGTCTAGCTTTGTAGATAGTAACACTACTATTAGCGTCCGTCTTCCTCTTGAAGATCCATTTATTTTCTATGGCTTGCCGATCATCGGGCAAGTCAACCAAAGTCCACACTTTGTTCTCATACATGGATCCCATCTCAGATTTCATGGCCTCAAGCCATTTTGCGGAATCTGGGCTCATCAACGCTTCCTCATACTTTGTAGGTTCGTCATGGTCAAGTAACATGACCTCTAGAACAGGATTTACCGTACCACTCTGGTGCAGATCTCACTCTAGTTGACCTACGAGGTTTGGTATAACGCTTCTCCCATCTAGGGAGAAGGTCAAGTATAACGCCCCGGATTCGATGCGCCAGGTGTCTGCCAGTTATTCGCCGTAGTTGCCATGTCATTTGCTTGCGTGTTGCATTTTTCCATGTCATCATCTGCATTTCATCTGCTTGTTTTTCGAAACTTGCATCCATTCGGGTTCTCTCGGTTCTCTCCGTTGTTCGTTCGGAGTCCAGACCTCTCGCGCGTGCCCCGTCACCCCTCTCGGACCTTGTTTCGTTTGTGGGCGTTAAACGTTCGCGGAATGGACCGAGGTTTGCCAAGCGGCCTTGGTATACCATCGGTAGACCGCCTGTCAAGTTTCATGCCATTTGGAGTCCGTTTGATACTCCAACGGTTAACCGCGTAGCCCGAAACCCCCCTTTTCTCTTGCAGGCCAACACCCCTTCCAAACCCATCCAAACCCCCTCCATGCTCTCGGTCGTTCGATCACGATCGCGTGGCCAAAAACCGCTCCTCATTTGGGCTCTCCTAGCTCCCAGAAACTATAAATATGCCCATCCCCCCGAAATTCGCGGATGAATCCCCCCTAACCCTAGCCTCTCTCCCTCTCAGCCGCCGGACGCGTCCGCATCACGCCGGACATGTCTGCCGCCGCGCCCCGTCCTCTCGCGCGCCACCACGTGCCCTGCTTCGCCGCCC
>NC_057801.1:314636926-314730992 GCF_018294505.1 Triticum aestivum
CAAAATGACCCTGGGTCACTAAGGAACTGACACGTGTCCAACAGTCAGATTTCAAACACATGCGTCAGCTTGACTTGGACTACAAGTAAAGCTGACTCGTCCAGCTCTGGATAAGATCATTATCTTCGCTCGAAGACATAGGATTTGGTTGAGCATCACTTCAGTCACTCTAACTTTGTTCACTTGGACCCCACTTAATAGTACAGTGGTTCCTATGACTCAACAAAGAAGAAAAGGAAACTACGAAACAACTACATCTTTGCACTCCATAGTCTTCATGCGATGTCTTCTCATGTCATAGTCTTCAATGTGAATATCTTCACAGACCACCATTGTATTCAATGTCTGCACACATTTTTAGGGGTCATCTCTGGTAGGTAAACCAAATCAATATGGGACTACTACCTATGTTATCCTGCAATTCTCACAAACACATTAGTTCCTCAACCAAGTTTGTCATCAATACTCCAAAATCAACTAGGGGTGGCACTAGATGCACTTACAGATTGAAAAAAGATAAGTGCCCCGTAATCCCCTTTCTTGTCCCTCTCCTCCCATGCACGACAGGTGAAGGCAAAGAGGGCAAAAGGGGACGCTGTTGAACGTGTCAATGGAAAGCATGACGGAAGCGACCCAATGGCCACCGCCACCAAGGCCAGCAAGGCACGGCAAGGATAGCAGAGCTGCAGCCCGGGAGGAAGCCTGTCGGGATCCAGCTGGAAAGCCGCCAGAGGAACCACTCCTGCATCTACATCCAACTCCCCGGCAAATCACCCTGCCGGGAAGAGATGCATATGAAGATGATGGTGCTGCCACGCGATGGAGGTGGTGCGAGTGGGGTCAGCTGGAGTCGGAGTTGTCGACGCCGGCATCGTCATCACAGTCACGATCCTCCTTGTCGCTGTCGCTCTAGGAGGAGCTTTCATTGTTGGTGGAGCTCTCTGCGCAACACCCTAAGCGAATTACCGAGCGCCCGAAGACCTTGACGGAAAGCAAGCCGCTCTCCATTAATTTGAACTAGAGAACATGCCCCTCCGACAAGCTATGGGCACGGGCAAAGGGCTTACAACCGCGGTGGAGGTACATAACATGAGGAGCAAGGAAGTCGACGTCAACCCAAATGCCACCATTCCCCCAGCCCCTCATGTGCAGCCTCAGACCATGCGGAAGATCAAGCTCCATTTCCCGGGCGAACGGGGTAGGAAGACGAAGGTGGCCGCACAAAGGCTTGTACAACCTGATGAAGAATTCATGAGGCTGGTCTCCAACATGGCCTTCCATCGGGGGAGGAGCCGCCGGCGGAGGCGCAACCAGAGCACTACCCCGTCCTCCTCTCCCTCGAGAACCACGACGACCACGGCGTTGGCCCCTCCCTCCGCCTCTTGCGGCCAGTTCTGAAGTCGTAGGATCAAGAGGAAGGGGAACGCGCTGTCGAGAAGAAGTGTCAGGACCCCGACTCAATGCCACACTGATCTAGCATGTAACACCTCATATCACTTTGCGGCCTCACGCATGTTATCCCCACTGGTGTCACCTTACCAGGCCCGGGAACATTTGCGCCTTTTGGCACACATATACGATAGTGTCGCTAGCATCCATATGACAAGGAGCCCGGGCTGACATGGCTAGTCGTGAACCAAAAGTGACACTAACTTACAGGGACATGCATACATGACCCAGCAATGAACGTGTCGGTCATCAGCGAGTGAATCTAGGCTATAGCAACTGGGCTAGCAGGACTCTGATAAACTGGGCTATAGCAGGCTAACAGGACTCCGGTAGACACCACATGACATTTCCCTGAATGGACAGACACAAGAACAAAGAAGGACACATGCCGGCCAGCCTAAGTGTTCCTGAGCAGTAGCAAGCTACCAAGGCTTAGTGGAAGCACTAGGAGACATTTCCCGGTAAGAGAGGCTACCAAGGATAAACAACTAGATAGTCAGATCCCACACATACCAAGCATTTCAATATCATACACACAATATGCTCGATATGTGCAAATACAACATGGCATCACAACATGACTCTACAACTCAAGTACTTTATTTAAAGCTCCAAAGAGCATACATAACATTCACACAGATACGGGTCACATGACCCAGCATTCAAGTCATATAAACATACAAGCGAACATCGAAAGTAACATGTCTGAGTACAGACATCAAGAAAATAAAAGAGGCTTGAGGAAGCCTAGCTATCCTACAAAGGTCCATCTGTGCTCAGGATCACCACCTGGGCCTCATCTACTCATTGACATCAAGGTATACCAAGCACCCATCAGAAGGGGTTGCAGCATCTTCTGTCAAACGTAAAATAAGCAAACATGAGTACAAAGGTACTCAGCAAGACTTACATCAGATCCTACATACATGCACATTATCAAGAAGGGATGGTGAGGTTATTGTAGCATGCCAGCTTTGACTCTTGGCTAAACTATTTTACAAGACTCCAACTTGTAATTGTTTTGTGCACTCGAGTCCACTACACACCACTTCAATACACTACCGGGGATCCACCTCCGTCATCCTATAGAAGGGCCATCCTCGGCACTCACACTTATCTTGAGGCTTTTAGTACTTCCATTTACTTGTCTATGAACTGTATAGGCAACCAAGTAGTCCTTTACCACGGACGTGGCTATTCGAATAGATGATGTTAACCCTGTAGGGGTGTACTTCGTCATACACTCTTCCAGCACTTATCGCCGTTTACACGACATGTACTAGGCAACCTTCAAGCGGAAGCCCAACGTGGGTGTCGGCCATAGCCTACCTAAACACTTAAGTCTCTAGTCCATGTTTATCGCCTATTCAGGTTCCATCCACAGGGAGTCCGGCCGAGGTTTCCACATACGGCCCCGAACAATCCGAAAGGGTTCCGAGACACCTAACGGGTGCCCGGCATACCCGGCCACGTACCTACCGCATCACAGCCCACCCCGAGGGCCAGCGCTACCCACGACCTCCAGTATGCTACAAACACCAGAAACTACTTGCAACTCCTAGACAGAGGACTACGGTGTTAAGAAGACGAGAGGGTCCATTGGTTTCGGGCCCAATGCATGGTAGAAGCTGATTCTTAAATCACACAGACAGATCTCAGTGCTTAAGGACGGTTCCAATGAAACAACCCACCACGTACTCCTACATGGCCTCTCATCGATACCGTTACCAAATCGTGTTCAACACATCACTCTCATTACCGACATGATCATTTCACTCTAGCCCATCACCCAGATGAACCAGACCTAACACAACTCTAAGCATAGTAGGCATAGCAAGGTAGGAAACACAATCATGGCTCAATCAACTCCTACACATGCTAGTGGGTTTCATATGGTTACTATGGCAATGACAGGTCATGCAGAGGAAATGGGTTCAACTACCGTAGCACACAGCCGTTTGAATCGTGCTATCTTAAATGTAGTAAAAGAGAGCAGGAGCGAGAACATGGGATTGTATCGATATGATCAAATGGTTGGTTGCTTGCCTTGCGGGTCCGTAGTCTGATACTGGTATTCGTTCGGATACTCGCGGTATTCTTTCGGGGCAGAACATACCGTAGAGAGCACCGATATACAATCAACACCAAACAATGTGTGACAATATGATGCATGCAAGAGACATGGCAAAATGAGTGTATTGGGCTAATGCAACCATGACCATATGACTTTGAGCCATTTTGAACCAAAGATTCAAATTTCAAACTCATATGTGATCTCAAATAGTGATTTATCATGTTTTGTACTAAACAGCAAGTTAACTTGTTCAAACATGCATGAAACCAGTACACATGGATAGACTGGATTTTTCTGATCATTTTTCATATATAACACTTTGCATTTGGAGTTACAGATTAATTTCTATGAATTTTTGAAGTGAGCACTATTTTCTGAAATTTCCTAAATAAGAATAAATACATAAAAGTGAGTTACCACGTCAGAAGGTCAACAGGGGCGTCCAGGTCAAACCTGACCAGTGGGACCCACTGGTTAGTGTCATTGTTAATTAACTAAGTTAATTAGGATTAGTTTAGTACTAACCTAGGTTTAACCAAATGGCAGGGCCCACATGTTAGTGACCCAGGGGAGTCAAACCCCTGGTCAAACCACATTGACTTGCCGGTGTTTAGCCGTCGGCGATGTACAGACGCGGCGGAGGATGTAGGTTTCGCCCTCCGGCGACCAAATGGACGGTGGAGGCTGTCAGGACCCCGACTCGATGTCACATCGATCTAGCCGGTAACACCTCATATCACTTTGCGGCCTCACGCACGGTATCCCCACGGGTGTCGCCTTACCTTTGCCCGGGACCGTTTGCGCCTTTTGGCTCACGTATATGATAGTGTCGCTAGCATCCATATGATAAGGAGCCCGGGCTGACATGACTAGTCGTAAACCCAAAGTGGCACAGACTTACAGGGACAGGCATCCATGACCCAGCTTCGAACGTGTCGGTCATCAGCAAGTGGGTTCGGGCTGTAGCACTGGGCTAGCAGGACTCCGGTAAACCGGGCTGTAGCGGGCTAACAGGACTCCGGTACTCAAAGCGTGACATTTCCCCGAAGGGACAGACACAGGAACGAAGAAGGACACATGCCGGCCAGCCTAAGTGTTCCAGAGCAGTAGCAAGCTACCATGGCTCAGCGGTAACACTAGGAGACATTTCCCGGTAAGAGAGGCTACTAAAGATAAACAACTAGATAGTCAGATCCCACACATACCAAGCATTTCAATCATACACACAATATGCTCGATATGTGCAAATACAACGAAGCATCACAACATGACTCTACGACACAAGTACTTTATTTAAGGCTCAGGGAGCCATACATAACATACACAAAGGTACGGGTCTCACGACCCAACATTCAAGTCATACAGTCATACAAACCAGCAGCGGAAGTAACTTGTCTGAGTACAGACAACTAGTAAAATAAAAGAGGCTTGGAAAGCCTAGCTATACTACATGGTCCTTCACAAGCTCAGGGTCACCACCTGGGCCTTTAGCCTACTCGTTGATGTCAACGTCTACATAGAACCCATCAGAAGGGGTTGCAGCGTCTTCTGAAAAAATGTAAATTATAGCAACATGAGTACAAAGGTACTCAGCAAGACTTACATCAGATCCTACATACATGCATATTATCAAGAAGGGTTGGTGGAGTTATTGCAGCAAGCCAGCTTTGACTCTTGGCTAGACTATCCTACGATACTTCAACTTGAAATGGTTTTGCGCACACGAGTCCACTACTCACCACTTCAATACACTACCGAGGATCCACCTTCGTCTTCCTACGGAAGAGCCATCCTCGGCACTCACACTTATCTTGAGGCTTTTAGTAGTTTCCATTTACTTGTCTATGAACTGTATAGGCAACCAAGTAGTCCTTTACCGCGGACGCGGCTATTCGAATAGATCATGATAACCCTGCAGGGGTGTACTTCTTCATACATGTTTCCACCACTTAGCGTCTGCACACGACATGTGCTCGGCAGACTTCAAGCGAAAGCCGACGTGGGTGTAGACCACGACCTACCTAAACACTTAAGCCTCTAGTCCAGGTTTATCGCCTATCCAGGTTCCATCCGCAGGGAGTCCGGCCGAGGTTTCCCATACGGCCCCGAACGATGTGAACAGGGTTCCCGAGATACCTAACGGGTATTCGGTACACCCGGCCACGTACCTACCGCATCACAGCCCACCCCTACGGTCAGCGCTGTCCACGGCCTCCAGTAGACTACAAACACCAGAAACTACTTGCAACTCCTGGACAGAGAGCTAGGGTGAATAAGAAGTCGAGCGGGGTCATATTTCAGGGCCCAATGCATGGTAGTAGCTGTATCTTCAATCACACATACAGATCTCAGTGCTTAAGGTCGGCTTCAATGAAACAACCCACCATGTACTCCTACATGGCCTCTCATCGATACCTTTACCAAATCGTGTTCACCACACCACTCTCATTACCGACATAATCATTTCACTCTAGCCCATCACCCAGATGAACCAGACCTGACACGACTCTAAGCATAGCAGGCATAGCAAGGTAGGAACAACACATACATATGGCTCAATCAACTCCTACACATGCTAGTGGGTTTCATCTAGTTACTGTGGCAATGACAGGTCATGCAGAGGAAATGGGTTCAACTACCGTAGCACACAGCAGTTTGAAACGCGTTGTCTTAATGCAGTAAAAGAGAGCAGGAGCGAGAACATGGGATTGTATCGATATGATCAAATGGTTGGTTGCTTGCCTGATGGTTCGATGCACTGATACGGTTCTTCGTTAGGGTAATCACGGTACTCCTCGGAGGCAGAACCTGTCGCAAAGGACACCGATACACAACCATCACCAAACAATGTGCAACAATATGATGCATGCATGAAACATGGCAATATGAGTGTGTTGGGCTAATGCAACTAAAACCAGAAGGGTTTGAACAAATTTGAATCGAAGATTCAAATTTCAAACTCAGACATGGCCTTTTAAAGTGCTTTTCCTTGTTCTGCTTAAAACATCAATTTAATTTGTTTGATCATGCATGAAAATAGTACAGATGGATAGATTGGATTTTTCTGATCATTTTTCATATATAAATTGTCTAATTTGGAGTTACAGAATAAAAGTTATGAATTTTTGAAGTTTAAATAATATTCTGGAATTTCCTGATTTAAATTAAATCCAGAAATATATATATTGCGCCAGCATGACGTCAGCATGACGTCAGTGGTCAACTGCGGCTGGCTGGGGTCAAACCTGACGTGTGGGGTCCACACGTCAGTGACAGGGGGGTTTAAACAGGGTTAATTTAATCCTAATTAGGAATTAGTGGCGCTGGGGCCCACTGGTCAGTGTCAGGGGGGTTGACTAACAGTGATTAGCACTAATCTGACCACCTGGCCGACGGGGCCCACGCGTCAGTGACCCTGGGGGGGTCAAACCCCAGGTCAAACAGGTCAAACCCACCGGCGACATGACGCCGGCGAGGCCCGAGACGGCGGCGCGATACGGAAACGCGCTACAGGGCACGGGCGAGGCCGTGCTTGGGCTCGTTGGAGAGCCCTTGCTCCCGCGCGTCGAACGGTGGTGGTGGCCGTGCCTGAGGTGGCCGGTACCGACGACGGCGAGCTCGCGAGCGGCGGCCGGAGTTCGGCCAACGGCGGGTTAGGCGATGCAGGGCGCTAGGGGAGGCGTTGGTGCGTGCTACGTGCTCCTGGTGAGGTGTGGAGCACGATGGTGTGCTCGGCTTCGAGCTACAACGGCTCCAGCCACGGCGGCGACGAGGCACGGCGGCGGCGAGCTTCGGAGCTCAAGGGGACGGCAACTACAGGATGCTAGGGACGACGGGGCAAGGGGGAATCGGGTCAGCGGCTCACCGCGGAGCTGCAGGGATGGTTAGCGGGCTCGGGGACGTCCGGTAGCTCTCGAATCGACGGCGACGATCTCCGGTGGCCGAGGAGGGGAACGGCGACGTGGGCGGCGATGCAGGGCTTCCGGAGGCCCGTGGATCGGTGGGGAGGAAGAGGGGGTCGAGGCGGAGCCTCTGGGCTAGTCGGGGGAGCGAGGGAAGGGCGGTGGCTGCTGCTATGGCGAACGGCGGCGATGGTGGCGTTCGGACACGGGAGAGGGAGAGCGAGGGAGAGGAGGGGAAGAACCGAGGGAGAGTGAGAGAGAGCAGGGGAGGGCGTGGCGTCGTCCGGGGCATCGAGACGAGGAGGGGAGGGGCAGGCAGGCAGGCGAGCAGGTGGCGTGGCGCGGTGGCGCGCGCGCGCGCCGGCCACACTCCCCTCCCTCTGTCGAGGACGAAGACGACAGAGGAGGGAGGCGGGCTGGGCCGCCTGCTGGCTGGGCCGGCCAGCTGGCTGGGCCGGACAGGGAGGGGCCCAGGTAAGCTCCTCCTTTTATTTATTTTTCTTTTTCTAATTTCTGACATTTGTTTTGATTTAAAAAAATATTAAATCATTTATTTACCTTATGCCAATTTTTGCAGGAGCTAGATATATTATTCCAGAGCTCCTTTATAATTGGCATAATATTTGGACATATATTAATATATATAACTAATATATTTCCAATGCAAATATTTATGCATTAATTCCAAATGCCCAAAATAAATACCTATGAGCTCTTAAAAATATTGGTTTGATTTTTATCTCTGTCCAATATTTTCAGAGAGCAACATGAGCATTTTCTTGGACCTTTTTGGAGAAATTTTTATTTGGATCATTTTCAAAAATGATTCTGAGGGTTTCACAAATCCCCATTTCAAATTAAATGGAAATTTAAACATGATGCACACACTCTGATGCATGACTAGCTAGGGTGTGACAACTCACCCCCACTCAAAAGAATCTCGTCCCGAGATTTGGGTTCCTCCGGGAAGAAGGCGGGATACTCAAGTCGAAGACGATCCTCCCTTTCCCAAGTTGCTTCATCCTCAGAATGGTGCGACCATTGAACTTTGAGAAACTTGATATTATGACGTCGGGTGGTACGTTCGGCCTGATCGAGGATACGAATGGGGTACTCTCGATATGTAAGATTATCTTGGAGATCAAGCGTTTCGTGGTCCACTCCACGGATAGGATCCGAGAAGCAACGCCTGAGTTGAGAAACGTGGAAGACATCGTGGACTCTGGAGAGGTGCGGAGGTAGTTCCAACTGGTAGGCAACTTCTCCTCGTTTGGCGAGAATGCGAAAAGGTCCAATGTAACGAGGAGCCAATTTGCCTTTGATACCGAAACGATGGGTTCCCTTCAGAGGGGTGACCCGAAGATAAGCCTTCTCGTCAACCTCGAAAGTCATAGCCTTATGTTTTCGGTCATATTGACTCTTTTGACGAGATTGGGCTGTTTTCAACTTTTCACGAACGATACGAACTTGTTCTTCTGCTTCCTGAATCATATCCGGGCCAAAGAATTGTCTTTCCCCGGTCTCTGACCAGTTAAGGGGTGTTCGACACCGTCGTCCATAGAGAACTTCAAAAGGGGCTTTACCCAAGCTAGATTGATAGCTGTTGTTGTAAGCGAATTCGGCAAATGGAAGGCACTTCTCCCAGTCCATTCCGAATGAGATAACAGAGGCTCGAAGCATGTCTTCTAGAATCTGGTTGACGCGTTCCACTTGACCACTCGACTGAGGGTGGAAAGCGGTGCTAAAGGAGAGACGGGTTCCCATAGCATTTTGGAAACTTTCCCAAAATCGAGAGGTGAAAAGACTTCCTCGATCCGAGTTAATTTCCAAAGGAACACCATGGAGGGACACTATTCGGGAGATGTATAAGTCTGCCAGCTGACTAGCGGTTATACTCTCACGAACAGGTAAGAAATGGGCTACTTTGGAAAGACGATCGACCACGACGAAAATAGCATTATTCCCTCTCTTGGTCCTGGGAAAACCGGTAATGAAATCCATACCAATTTTATCCCATTTCCATTCAGGAATAGCTAAGGGTTGAAGGGTGCCAGCAGGCCGTTGATGCTCTGCTTTTACACGACGACAGACGTCGCAATTAGCAATATACTGAGCAATTTCTCTCTTCATCCTAGTCCACCAGAACCTCTGGCGTAGGTCCTGATACATCTTAGTACTACCGGGATGAATGGTGAGAGGAGATTCATGAGCCTCCTTAAGGATCAACTGCCGTAGATGCTGGTTCTTGGGAACCACTAGACGGTTCTCAAAGTACACAACACCATGATCATTTGTGGAGAAACAACTAGCACCTCCGCTAGCAATGTTCTCTTTGATTTTAGATATTCCCTTATCTCGCTTTTGGGCAGCGATGATTTGATCCGTAAGAGTAGGTTTTGCTACCAAGGTGGAAAGAAAACCTTGAGGTACAATGTGAAGGTTAAGCTTCCGAAATTCCTCATGGAGAAGCGGTTGACTTTGTTGTAACATCAGGTTGTTACAATAAGATTTACGACTTAGCGCATCAGCCATGACGTTGGCTTTCCCTGGGGTGTAGGTTATTCCTAAGTCGAAGTCTGTGATCAACTCAACCCAACGTCTTTGCCTGAGATTCAAATCCGGTTGGGTGAAAATGTACTTCAGACTTTGGTGATCAGTGAATATTTCGCAACGGTTACCGAGGAGGTAATGTCGCCAGGTCTTAAGTGCATAGACTACGGCTGCAAGCTCTAGATCATGAGTAGGATAATTCTCCTCATGTGGGTGCAATTGCCGTGAAGCGTAAGCAATTACGTGTCGATCTTGCATGAGAATGCAACCTAGTCCTTGTCGCGAGGCGTCGCAGTAGATAACAAAGTCCTTGGAGAAGTCTGGCGGTACCAGTACGGGAGCAGAGGTCAGGCGTCTTTTCAGTTCCTGAAAGCTGTGCTCACATTGTGGAGTCCACTCGAACTTCTTATCTTTCTTGAGGAGTTCGGTTAGAGGTTTAGCAACCTTGGAGAAGTTCTCGACAAAGCGACGACAATAGCTCGCTAAGCCCAGAAAACTCCGAACTTGCTTGACCGATTCAGGTGGAGTCCAATTAAGGACGGCTTGAACTCGCTCAGGGTTAACAGCAATACCTTTACCAGATATTACATGACCCAGATAGGTCACTTCTGACAACCAGAATTCACATTTAGAAAATTTGGCATAAAGGCGATGCTCTCGAAGTTTCTTCAACACTAGCCTTAGATGTTCGGCATGTTCTTCCTCGTTCTTGGAGTAGATGAGTATATCATCGAGGTAAACCACGACGAATTTATCCAAATACTCCATGAAGATTGAGTTCATTAACCGAGAAAAGGTGGCTGGAGCGTTGGTTAAACCGAAGGACATGACGGTGTACTCGTATTGGCCATAACGAGTAACAAAGGCCGTTTTAGGAATGTCCCCGTTTCTGATTTTGATTTGATGGTAGCCCAACCTCAAATCCATCTTGGAGAAGACTGAGGATCCAGCGAGCTGATCATACAGGTCGTTGATCCTGGGAAGCGGATATTTGTTCTTGATTGTGACCAAATTGACAGGTCGGTAATCTACAACCATCCGGTCCGTACCATCCTTCTTCTTGACGAATAGGACGGGGCAAGCCCACGGAGATGAGCTAGGTCGGATGAAACCCTTTTTCAAGGACTCATCGAGTTGTTTCTTAAGCTCGGCTAGCTCTAGTGGTGCCATCTTATAAGGTCTTCTAGCAATCGGAACGGTTCCTGGAATGAGGTCTATTACGAACTCAACATCCCTGTCAGGTGGAACACCTGGCAATTCCTCTGGAAAGACATCCGGGAAGTCACGGACTACCGGAACGTCCTCAAGGTCTGGCAAAGGGCTGGCGTTAAGAGAAAATAACTGTCGCTTGGCTATTCGGGTCAAGACATTGACTATCTTCCCCGAAGGATGGGTGAGTTGAACAGTCCTAGAGAAGCAATCAATTTTGGCTTGATGAGCCGACATCCAGTCCATACCCAGAATGATATTAATATCTGAAGATTTAAGGGCTATCAAAGACGCGAGGAAAACAAGTCTGTCGACTTGGATTTCATTTCCATAACTTACCCTAGAGGTCTGCCATCTAGAACCAGGAGTAGAAATTTCCATAGTGGATGGCATGTCACAGAATGCAACGTTATGCAAACGAGCATAGTTTTCAGATATAAAAGAATGAGAGGCTCCTGTATCGAAAAGAACAGATGCCGGGTGGCAGTTAACAAGAAGCGTACCGAGAACGACGTTGGGATCCTCTTGAGCTTCTTCGGCCGAGATACAGTTGACATGGCCACGTGAAGCGGTGACCGGCTTGGCGTGGAACACTTTCCCTGTCGGCTTGCCACGGCCAACAGCTTTAGCAGATTGGTTGGGGTTGGTCTGGGGACACTCACGCATATAGTGGCCAGATTCCCCACACTTGAAACAAGTCACGGAACTGGTACGTGGAGGAGCATTGTTGGTTGGACCCCCATAGGGCTTGGCCGGTGCAGACTGTTGAACAGGGCGAGGCGCCTGGAAAGATGGCCTCGGTGTGAACCTGGGTGGCAGGGCGGTGTTGGGCACCCACACGCGGCGCTTCTGAGGACCAGCACCGGATGAGGAACCCATGTCACGGCCATGCTTGCGTGTTGCGTCATAGTCAGTCTGACCAGTTTCAGCACTGATGGCCTTGTTGACAAGTTTCTGAAAAGATGTGCACTCATGCAGACGGAGGTCACGGCGAAGCTCAGGACTAAGGCCCTTACGGAACCTTGCTTGCTTCTTGGCATCAGTAGACACTTCCTCAGTTGCATATCGTGCGAGGTTACCAAACTCCCTGCTGTAAGCATCCACAGAAAGTCGGCCTTGGGTGAAACTGCAAAATTCCTCACGTTTACGGTCCATGAGACCCTCCGGAATGTGATGTTCACGGAAAGCCTCGCTGAATTCAGCCCAAGTAGTGACATGGCCCGCTGGGCGCATAGCTCCATAATTCTCCCACCATAGACTGGCGGGGCCTTCAAGATGATATGCAGCAAAGGTGACCTTGTCAGCCTCCGCTACCAGCGCGGAACGCAGTTTGTGAGAGATACTGCGAAGCCAGTCATCAGCGTCGAGAGGCTCGACGGAGTGGTGGAACGTGGGTGGATGTAATTTGATAAAATCACTGAGTGACACCACGTTAGTCCTCTGATGGTGTGCCGTGTTCTGTTCAATACGCTCCAACAAACGGTTGGTCTCCCGCTTGTTTCTCTCAGCTTCCATCATAACCTCGGCTAGGGAAGGAGGATGAGGCAGATTTGCATCCCTGACTTCACTGCCTTCGGCCTGCTCTTGAGGAGCAGGGTTAGTGCGCGTGTTGACCATCCTAGGTAAACAAGACAATGATTTAGTCAGGATGATAAAATTCCGACATAGGATACAAAATGTAAGGAATAACTCGAAATGCAAGATGATCATCCGTATGACATGGTAGATACAGAAACTGCTTCTTTATTCCATCGTCATACACACCATACAGGGTTTAGTACAAGACCAAACAAAGTACTATTACGGTGAAAAGAGGATTACATCTCATCGGAGGCATCCCAAGCTCCTATACATTATTTTTCTACACCTCCGGAAAGAGTACAAACTAGGTCATATCCCACGAGTCACGCGGGACGATAGACGACACAGCTAGTGCGAACTAGTGATACTACCACTAACTCAGACCGATCCGTAGTAGTCCTCGTAGAAGTCACCTCCATAGCCTGGAAGCTCAACATGATCATCCGGAAACAGACGATCTCGCGGAGCTTGTGGACCATAGGGGCTAGGATGAGGTCTTGGACCAACAGACGGTGGCCTGCGGGGACCGCGAGGTGGGGTGATGCCTCCTACATCACGCCAACCCATCACGTCTGGCAGAGCAGATCTCACAGGATAGAGATCGCGCATATCCGAATATCCAGCTTGCACCGCCGGTGCGAACCGAGTCAAAGTGGCCCAGTGGTCAGCACGGGTATTGAAGAGCTCTAACCTCAAGGCCCGATTTTCACGGTCCTTATCCTCGAGCATCTCAGCAGTGGTGCGAGTCCGTGAATCCTCCTGAGTGGGGTCAGCATAGATAGCCTGGAGATACCCTTGTGCTCCCGGAAGTGATCCTGGCATATACCGGAAATCAGAGTCCCGAAATAGACCAGATCTGACTCGCATAATGGTCATCATAGAGTAGGCGGCGTCCTGCACAGCCATCTCAATAGTAACCCCGAGTCCATAGGAGCAGTGAAGGGGCTCGGTGGATCCAGGATAAGATGGAAATATCCTGACAGTGCAGAGATACTGGCTTTGATTGAAGTCCCGAAATTGCTCTTCGACCGTGTACTCAGGATACCAGCGGTATCCAGCCTCAGTCATTACCCTGACCAACTTGGCAGTATGGCCGGGTACATCTAGGCATCGAGTCAGGCGAACCACTTGATTGAGGTCGCGAGTGGCCATCTGAAAGCACAATCATAATGCAAAGGCATTAGAATTTCTAGCAAAATTTCGGCAGCATAACAGCTGTAAATGCTCAAGAAGGATTTTGAGACATTTGACAAAGGATTTCATACACACTCAACATCATCATATCAAAGTTCTGAGACCATCCTAGCAACATAATGTGGTAGAAGAACTGAACTAGGCTTGTATCCATCAAACCTATAAGGTACTACTGATTAGTAACACGTGATCCTGATAGAGAGAATAGATCCTAATTCCTTAACCCCCGGTGGAAGAATGGACTGACTCAGATCAGAATGTCATAAGATAAAGGAGTAAAAAGAGCCTTACGTTCCAACCCACAAACAATTCCCCTACATATAACTAAAGAATTTCTAGACTCAACATCGACCAGTTTGGCTTGGAGAACCTACAGGCAGTCCGGCTCTGATGCCAACGCTGTCAGGACCCCGACTCGATGTCACATCGATCTAGCCGGTAACACCTCATATCACTTTGCGGCCTCACGCACGGTATCCCCACGGGTGTCGCCTTACCTTTGCCCGGGACCGTTTGCGCCTTTTGGCTCACGTATATGATAGTGTCGCTAGCATCCATATGATAAGGAGCCCGGGCTGACATGACTAGTCGTAAACCCAAAGTGGCACAGACTTACAGGGACAGGCATCCATGACCCAGCTTCGAACGTGTCGGTCATCAGCAAGTGGGTCCGGGCTGTAGCACTGGGCTAGCAGGACTCCGGTAAACCGGGCTGTAGCGGGCTAACAGGACTCCGGTACTCAAAGCGTGACATTTCCCCGAAGGGACAGACACAGGAACGAAGAAGGACACATGCCGGCCAGCCTAAGTGTTCCAGAGCAGTAGCAAGCTACCATGGCTCAGCGGTAACACTAGGAGACATTTCCCGGTAAGAGAGGCTACTAAAGATAAACAACTAGATAGTCAGATCCCACACATACCAAGCATTTCAATCATACACACAATATGCTCGATATGTGCAAATACAACGAAGCATCACAACATGACTCTACGACACAAGTACTTTATTTAAGGCTCAGGGAGCCATACATAACATACACAAAGGTACGGGTCTCACGACCCAACATTCAAGTCATACAGTCATACAAACCAGCAGCGGAAGTAACTTGTCTGAGTACAGACAACTAGTAAAATAAAAGAGGCTTGGAAAGCCTAGCTATACTACATGGTCCTTCACAAGCTCAGGGTCACCACCTGGGCCTTTAGCCTACTCGTTGATGTCAACGTCTACATAGAACCCATCAGAAGGGGGTTGCAGCGTCTTCTGAAAAATGTAAATTATAGCAACATGAGTACAAAGGTACTCAGCAAGACTTACATCAGATCCTACATACATGCATATTATCAAGAAGGGTTGGTGGAGTTATTGCAGCAAGCCAGCTTTGACTCTTGGCTAGACTATCCTACGATACTTCAACTTGAAATGGTTTTGCGCACACGAGTCCACTACTCACCACTTCAATACACTACCGAGGATCCACCTCCGTCTTCCTACGGAAGAGCCATCCTCGGCACTCACACTTATCTTGAGGCTTTTAGTAGTTTCCATTTACTTGTCTATGAACTGTATAGGCAACCAAGTAGTCCTTTACCGCGGACGCGGCTATTCGAATAGATCATGATAACCCTGCAGGGGTGTACTTCTTCATACATGTTTCCACCACTTAGCGTCTGCACACGACATGTGCTCGGCAGACTTCAAGCGAAAGCCGACGTGGGTGTAGACCACGACCTACCTAAACACTTAAGCCTCTAGTCCAGGTTTATCGCCTATCCAGGTTCCATCCGCAGGGAGTCCGGCCGAGGTTTCCCATACGGCCCCGAACGATGTGAACAGGGTTCCCGAGATACCTAACGGGTATTCGGTACACCCGGCCACGTACCTACCGCATCACAGCCCACCCCTACGGTCAGCGCTGTCCACGGCCTCCAGTAGACTACAAACACCAGAAACTACTTGCAACTCCTGGACAGAGAGCTAGGGTGAATAAGAAGTCGAGCGGGGTCATATTTCAGGGCCCAATGCATGGTAGTAGCTGTATCTTAAATCACACATACAGATCTCAGTGCTTAAGGTCGGCTTCAATGAAACAACCCACCATGTACTCCTACATGGCCTCTCATCGATACCTTTACCAAATCGTGTTCACCACACCACTCTCATTACCGACATAATCATTTCACTCTAGCCCATCACCCAGATGAACCAGACCTGACACGACTCTAAGCATAGCAGGCATAGCAAGGTAGGAACAACACATACATATGGCTCAATCAACTCCTACACATGCTAGTGGGTTTCATCTAGTTACTGTGGCAATGACAGGTCATGCAGAGGAAATGGGTTCAACTACCGTAGCACACAGCAGTTTGAAACGCGTTGTCTTAATGCAGTAAAAGAGAGCAGGAGCGAGAACATGGGATTGTATCGATATGATCAAATGGTTGGTTGCTTGCCTGATGGTTCGATGCACTGATACGGTTCTTCGTTAGGGTAATCACGGTACTCCTCGGAGGCAGAACCTGTCGCAAAGGACACCGATACACAACCATCACCAAACAATGTGCAACAATATGATGCATGCATGAAACATGGCAATATGAGTGTGTTGGGCTAATGCAACTAAAACCAGAAGGGTTTGAACAAATTTGAATCGAAGATTCAAATTTCAAACTCAGACATGGCCTTTTAAAGTGCTTTTCCTTGTTCTGCTTAAAACATCAATTTAATTTGTTTGATCATGCATGAAAATAGTACAGATGGATAGATTGGATTTTTCTGATCATTTTTCATATATAAATTGTCTAATTTGGAGTTACAGAATAAAAGTTATGAATTTTTGAAGTTTAAATAATATTCTGGAATTTCCTGATTTAAATTAAATCCAGAAATATATATATTGCGCCAGCATGACGTCAGCATGACGTCAGTGGTCAACTGCGGCTGGCTGGGGTCAAACCTGACGTGTGGGGTCCACACGTCAGTGACAGGGGGGTTTAACAGGGTTAATTTAATCCTAATTAGGAATTAGTGGCGCTGGGGCCCACTGGTCAGTGTCAGGGGGGTTGACTAACAGTGATTAGCACTAATCTGACCACCTGGCCGACGGGGCCCACGCGTCAGTGACCCTGGGGGGGTCAAACCCCAGGTCAAACAGGTCAAACCCACCGGCGACATGACGCCGGCGAGGCCCGAGACGGCGGCGCGATACGGAAACGCGCTACAGGGCACGGGCGAGGCCGTGCTTGGGCTCGTTGGAGAGCCCTTGCTCCCGCGCGTCGAACGGTGGTGGTGGCCGTGCCTGAGGTGGCCGGTACCGACGACGGCGAGCTCGCGAGCGGCGGCCGGAGTTCGGCCAACGGCGGGTTAGGCGATGCAGGGCGCTAGGGGAGGCGTTGGTGCGTGCTACGTGCTCCTGGTGAGGTGTGGAGCACGATGGTGTGCTCGGCTTCGAGCTACAACGGCTCCAGCCACGGCGGCGACGAGGCACGGCGGCGGCGAGCTTCGGAGCTCAAGGGGACGGCAACTACAGGATGCTAGGGACGACGGGGCAAGGGGGAATCGGGTCAGCGGCTCACCGCGGAGCTGCAGGGATGGTTAGCGGGCTCGGGGACGTCCGGTAGCTCTCGAATCGACGGCGACGATCTCCGGTGGCCGAGGAGGGGAACGGCGACGTGGGCGGCGATGCAGGGCTTCCGGAGGCCCGTGGATCGGTGGGGAGGAAGAGGGGGTCGAGGCGGAGCCTCTGGGCTAGTCGGGGGAGCGAGGGAAGGGCGGTGGCTGCTGCTATGGCGAACGGCGGCGATGGTGGCGTTCGGACACGGGAGAGGGAGAGCGAGGGAGAGGAGGGGAAGAACCGAGGGAGAGTGAGAGAGAGCAGGGGAGGGCGTGGCGTCGTCCGGGGCATCGAGACGAGGAGGGGAGGGGCAGGCAGGCAGGCGAGCAGGTGGCGTGGCGCGGTGGCGCGCGCGCGCGCCGGCCACACTCCCCTCCCTCTGTCGAGGACGAAGACGACAGAGGAGGGAGGCGGGCTGGGCCGCCTGCTGGCTGGGCCGGCCAGCTGGCTGGGCCGGACAGGGAGGAGCCCAGGTAAGCTCCTCCTTTTATTTATTTTTCTTTTTCTAATTTCTGACATTTGTTTTGATTTAAATAAAATATTAAATCATTTATTTACCTTATGCCAATTTTTGCAGGAGCTAGATATATTATTCCAGAGCTCCTTTATAATTGGCATAATATTTGGACATATATTAATATATATAACTAATATATTTCCAATGCAAATATTTATGCATTAATTCCAAATGCCCAAAATAAATACCTATGAGCTCTTAAAAATATTGGTTTGATTTTTATCTCTGTCCAATATTTTCAGAGAGCAACATGAGCATTTTCTTGGACCTTTTTGGAGAAATTTTTATTTGGATCATTTTCAAAAATGATTCTGAGGGTTTCACAAATCCCCATTTCAAATTAAATGGAAATTTAAACATGATGCACACACTCTGATGCGTGACTAGCTAGGGTGTGACAGAGGCCATCTACGTGAAGCTGGGACTGAGCCGCGTCGAGTGGTGGTGGTGATTGAGCTCCAGGTCATCGGAAACGACACCGACGACGAGCTGTGCGGCTGCAGGAGTTCGGGTGAGGTTGAACTCGTTGTTGTGGTGATCTTGGAGGCTCAAGGCCAGCTCCTATGTGGTCTACATGGTGAAGTGAACTTGTTGGACAAGGTGGTGTGACTGTTGGGTGGCCGGAGCTACGTCGGCGACGAGCTCGGGCGGCGGCGCATGTGGAGGAGCTTGTTGCAGTCGAAGCAGTGGACGGCAGCGAGAACGGAAAGGATGGGGATGGGCAGAAGCTCAGGGCGGTAACGATGAGCTAGCCGGCACGGTCGAGGACGAGCTGTAGCAGCGGTGACGGTAAAGGGGTTCTCCAGCGACGGCGGAGTCGGGCGAGGACAGTGCAGTGGCTTCGGGGAGAACGACCGCTTGGGGCTCGGTCGGCTTGATGGAGACGATGACGGCGGAGCTGCTTGACATGGCGAGGTAGCATAGAGACGGCAATGGCCACGTCTACGACGGCGAGGCGGTTGCGGCTGCGTCGACCATGGCGGAGGGGAGCGAGGGAGAGGCGTTGGGGGCGAATGGGTGTGTCCAGGCGGTTGAGGGGGCGATGTGGAGGTCGACCAGCGCGTCCAAAGGCCGAGCGGCAAGCAAGTGGCGCCGTGGCGAGCTCACGCTCGTCGGTTGATACGTCTCCAACGTATCTATAATTTTTTATTGCTCCATGCTACTTTATCTACTGTTTTGGACTATATTGGGCTTTATTTTCCACATTTATATTATTTTTGGGACTAACCTATTAACCGGAGGCCCAGCCCAGAATTGCTGTTTTTTGCCTATTTCAGTGTTTTGAAGAAACAGAATATCAAACGGAGTCCAAACGGAATGAAACCTTCGGGAACGTGATTTTCTCACCGAACGTGATCCAGGAGACTTGGACCCTACTCCAAGAAGTGCCAGAGGCGGTCACGAGGGTGGAGGGCATGCCCCCCTCCCTCGTGGGCCCCCTGTTGCTCCACCGACGTACTCCTTCCTCCTATATATACCTGCGTATCCCCGAACGATCAGAACAGGAGCCAAAAACCTAATTCCATCACCGCAACCTTCTGTATCCACGAGATCCCATCTTGGGGCCTGTTCCGGAGCTCTGCGGAGGGGACATCCACCATGGAGGGCTTCTACATCAACACCATAGCCCCTCCGATGAAGTGTGAGTAGTTTACTTCAGACCTTCGGGTCCATAGCTAGTAGGTAGATGGCTTCTTCTCTCTTTTTGGATCTCAATACAATGTTCTCCCCCTCTCTTGTGGAGATCTATTTGATGTAATCTTCTTTTTGCGGTGTGTTTGTTGAGACAGATGAATTGTGGGTTTATGATCCAGTATTATCTATGGAAAATATTTGAATCTTCTCTGAATTCTTTTATGTATGATTGAGTTATCTTTGCAAGTCTTTTACAATTATCCTTTTTGGTTTGGCCAACTAGATTGGTAGGTCTTGCAATGGGAGAAGTGCTTAGCTTTGGGTTCAATCTTGCGGTGTCCTTACCCAGTGACAGAAAGGGTTGCAAGGCACGTATTGTATTGTTGCCATCATGGGGTTCTTATCATATTGTATGAATTTATCCCTCTACATCATGTAATCTTGCTTAAGGCGTTACTCTGTTTTTAACTTAATACTCTAGATGCATGTTGGATAGCGGTCGATGAGTGGAGTAATAGTAGTAGATGCAGAATCGTTTCGATCTACTTGTCTCGGACGTGATGCCTATATACATGATCATTGCCTAGATATGCTCATAACTATGCTCAGTTCTGTCAATTGCTCAACAGTAATCTGTTCACCCACCGTAGAATATCTATGCTCTTGAGAGAAGCCACTAGTGAAACCTATGGCCCCCAGGTCTATTCTCAACATATCAATCTCTATCGCTTTATTTACTTGCTTTGCTTTTACTTTGCCTTTTACTTTTCACTTTGCATCTATCTATCAAAAATATTATTTATCATCTCTATCAGATCTCACCCTCGTAAGTGACCGTGAAGGGATTGACAACCCCTAATCGTCTTGGTTGCGAGTAGCTATCGTTTTGTGTAGGTACGAGGGACTTGTGCGTGGTCCCCTACTGGATTGATACCTTGGTTCTCAAAAACTGAGGGAAATACTTACGCTACTTTGCTGCATCATCCTCTCCTCTTCGGGGAAATCCAACATAGTGCTCAAGAGGTAGCAAGAAGAATTTCTGGTGCCGTTCCCGGGGAGGCTCACGCAAGCAAGTCAACAATACCAAGTACCCGTCACAATCCCTATCTCTCGCATTACATTATTTGCCATTTGCCTCTCGTTTTCCTCTCCCCCACTTCACCCTTGCCGTTTTATTCGCCCTCTCTTTCCCAATCTCCTCCTCTCTTTCCCGTTTGCCTTTTTCCCATTGCCTTTCTGTTTGCTTGTGTGTTGGATTACTTGTTGCCATGGCGCAAGATAATAATAAATTGTGTGATTTCTCAAATACCAATAATAATGATTTCCTTAGTACTCCGATTTCTCCTCTTAATAATGATGAGTCTTGTGAAATCAATACCGCTTTGCTGAATCTTGTTATGAAAGATCAATTCGCTAGCCTTCCTAGTGAAGATGCCGCTACTCATCTAAATAATTTTGATGATTTGTGTGATATGCAAAAGAAGAAAGATACGGATAACAATATTGTCAAATTGAAGTTATTTCCGTTTTCACTTAGAGATCGTGCTAAAGTTTGGTTTTCATCTTTGCCTAAAAATAGTATTGATTCTTGGAACAAGTGCAAAGATGCTTTTATCTCTAAGTATTTTCCTCCCGCTAAGATCATCACTCTTAGGAACGATATCATGAATTTTAAACAACTTGGTCATGAGCATGTTGTCCGATCTTGGGAAAGAATGAAATTGATGCTTCGCACTTGCCCTACTCATTGTTTGAATTTATGGATGATCATACAAAAAATTTACGCCGGATTGAATTTTGATTCTAGAAATCTTTTAGATTCGGCCGCGGGAGGTACGTTTATGGAAATTACATTAGGAGATGCTACCAAATTGCTTGATAATATTATGGCTAATTATTCTCAAGGGCACACTGAAAGATCTTCTAGTAAAAAAGTGCATGCTATAGAAGAAATCAATGTTTTGAGTGAAAAGATGGATGAACTTATGAAGATGTTTGCTCCTAAAAATACTCCTCTTGATCCCAATGATATGTCTTTGTCTACTTTGCTTGAGAATAATAATGAATCTATGGATGTGAATTTTTTTGGTAGGAATAGTTTTGGAAACAATGCGCATAGAGGGAATTTTAATCCTAGGCCTTATCCTAGTAATCCTTCTAATAATTATGGAAATTCCTACAACAACTCTTATGGAAATTTTAATAAGATGCCCTCTGAATTTGAGAGTAGTGTTAAAGAGTTTATGAATTCATAAAAGAATTTTAATGCTTTGCTTGAAGAGAAATTGCTTAAAGTTGATGATTTGGCTAGGAACGTTGATAGAATTTCTCTTGAAATTGATTCTTTAAAGCTTAGATCTATTCCTCCTAAGCATGATATCAATGAGTCTCTCAAAGACATGAGAATTTCCATTGATGAGTGTAAGGAAAGAACCGCTAGGATGCGTGCTTCCAAAGATGCCTTTATTAAAGTGTGTTCTTCCAATTCCTATGAAAATCAAGAAGAAGATCTAAAAGTTATTGATGTGTCCCCTATCAAATCTTTGTTTTGCAATATGAATCTTGATGAAACTGAATATGATTTTCCTTTACCTAGAAGGCGTTCTAAGAATTCGGAGTTTCTAGATCTTGATGATGAATTTGATGAAAGTGGGATTGAAAGAAATAAAAACTTAGATGTTGCTAAACCCACTATTGTTGATGCCTTGATGCAATCTTATGAAGAAAAACTTGAGTTGAAAGTTTCTATCCCTAGAAAACTCTATGATGAGTGGGAACCTACTATTAAAATTAAAATTAAAGATTATGTGTTTCATGCTTTGTGTGATTTGGGTGCTAGTGTCTCTACTATTCCCAAAGCTTTGTGTGATTTGCTAGATTTCCGTGATTTTGATGATTGCTCTCTAAACTTGCATCTTGCGGATTCCACTATTAAAAAACCTATGGGAAGAATTAATGATGTTCTTATTGTTGCAAATAGGAATTATGTGCCTGTAGATTTTATCGTTCTTGATATAGATTGCAATCCTTCATGTCCTCTTATTCTTGGTAGACCTTTCCTTAGAATGATTGGTTCAATTATTGATATGAAGGAAGGGAATATTAGATTCCAATTTCCCTTAAAGAAGGGCATGGAACACTTCCCTAGAAAGAAAATAAAATTTCCATATGAATCTATCATGAGAGCCACTTATGGATTGCCTACCAAAGATGGCAATACCTAGATCTATCCTTGCTTTTATGACTAGCTAGGGGCGTTAAATGATAGCGCTTATTGGGAGGCAACCCAATTGTTTTTTTGTTTTTGCTTCTGTTTAGGAATAAATAATCCATCTACCTTCTGTTTGTATGTGGTTTTATCTTTTAATTAGTGTTTGTGCCAAGTAGAACCTATAGGATAACCTACGATGATAGTTGATTTGATTCTGCTAAAAAACAGAAACTTTGCGCACACGAATATAATTTTGTTATGTGAACCGTTATGTGATGAACTCTGAGCATGATTTATTTATTGATTGTATTCCTTATGAGTGGCGGTCGGGGACAAGCAATGGTCTTTTCCTACCAATCTATCCCCCTAGGGGCATGCGCATAATACTTTGCTTTGATAACTTCTAGATTTTTGCAACAAGTATATGAGTTCTTTATGACTAATGTTGAGTGCATGGATTATACGCACTTTTCCCATCCTTCCACCTTTGCTAGCCTCTCTAATACCGCGCACTTTTCGCCGGTATCATACACCCACCATATACCTTCCTCAAAACAGCGACCATACCTACCTATCATGGCATTTCCATAGCCATTCCAAGATATATTGCCATGCAACTTTCCACCATTCCATTTATTATGACACGCTCCATCATTGTCATATTGCTAGCATGATCATGTAGTTGACATCGTATTTGTTGCAAAGCCACCATTGATAATTCTTTCATACATGTCACTCATGATTCATTGAATATCCCGGTACACCGCCGGAGGCATTCATATAGAGTCATACTTTGTTCTAAGTATTGAGTTGTAATTGTTGAGTTGTAAGAAAAATAAAAGTGTGATGATCATAATTATTAGAGCATTGTCCCAAGTGAGGAAAGATTGATGGAGACTATGATTCCCCCATAAGTCGGGATGAGACTCCGGACAAAAAAAAGAGGCCAAAAAAAAGAGAAAGGCCCAAATAAAAAAATGATGAGATAAAAAGAGAGAAGGGACAATGCTACTATCCTTTTACCACACTTGTGCTTTAAAGTAGCACCAATATCTTCATGATAGAGAGTCTCTCATTTTGTCACTTTCATATACTAGTGGGAATTTTTCATTATAGAACTTGGCTTGTATATTCCAATGATGGGCTTCCTCAAAATGCCCTAGGTCTTCGTGAGCAAGCGAGTTGGATGCACACCCACTTAGTTTCTTTTGTAGAGCTTTCATATACTTATATCTCTAGTGCATCCGTTGCATGCCAATCCCTACTCACTCACATTAATATCTATTGATGGCCATCTCCATAGCCCGTTGATACGCCTAGTTGATGTGAGACTATCTTCCTTCTTTTTGTCTTCTCCACAACCACCCTTCTATTCCACCTATAGTGCTATATCCATGGCTCACAATCATGTATTGCGTGAAGATTGAAAAAGTTTTGAGAATGTCATAAGTATGAAACAATTGCTTGGCTTGTCATTGGGGTTGTGCATGATTTAAATATTTTATGTGAGGAAGATGGAGCATAGCCAGACTATATGATTTTGTAGGGATAACTTTCTTTGGCCATGTTATTTTGAGAAGACATGATTGCTTTGATTAGTATGCTTGAAGTATTATTATTTTTTATGTCAATATGAACTTTTGTCTTGAATCTTTCGGATGTGAATATTCATATTACAATTAAGAAGATTTACATTGAAATTATGCCAAAGTATCACTCCGCGTCAAAAATTCTTTTTTATCATTTACCTACTCAAGGACGAGCAGGAATTAAGCTTGGGGATGCCTGATACGTCTCCAACGTATCTATAATTTTTTATTGCTCCATGCTACTTTATCTACTGTTTTGGACTATATTGGGCTTTATTTTCCACTTTTATATTATTTTTGGGACTAACCTATTAACCGGAGGCCCAGCGCAGAATTGCTGTTTTTTGCCTATTTCAGTGTTTTGAAGAAACAGAATATCAAACAGAGTCCAAACGGAATGAAACCTTCGGGAATGTGATTTTCTCACCGAACGTGGTCCAGGAGACTTGGACCCTACTCCAAGAAGTGCGAGAGGCGGTCACGAGGGTGGAGGGCGCCCCCCTGGGCGCGCCTCCCTACCTCGTGGGCCCCCTGTTGCTCCACCAACGTACTCCTTCCTCCTATATATACCTACGTATCCCCGAACGATCAGAACAGGAGCCAAAAACCTAATTCCTCCGCCGCAACCTTCTGTATCCACGAGATCCCATCTTGGGGCCCTGTTCCAGAGCTCCGCCGGAGGGGTCATCCACCATGGAGGGCTTCTACATCAACACCATAGCCCCTCCGATGAAGTGTGAGTAGTTTACTTCAGACCTTCGGGTCCATAGCTAGTAGCTAGATGGCTTCTTCTCTCTTTTTGGATCTCAATACAATGTTCTCCCCCTCTCTTGTGGAGATCTATTCGATGTAATCTTCTTTTTGCGGTGTCTTTGTTGAGACCGATGAATTGTGGGTTTATGATCCAGTATTATCTATGGAAAATATTTGAATCTTCTCCGAATTCTTTTATGTATGATTGAGTTATCTTTGCAAGTCTCTTCGAATTATCCTTTTTGGTTTAGCCAACTAGATTGGTAGTTCTTGCAATGGGAGAAGTGCTTAGCTTTGGGTTCAATCTTGCGGTGTCCTTACCCAGTGACAGAAAGGGTTGCAAGGCACGTATTGTATTGTTGCCATCGAGAATAACAAGATGGGGTTTTTATCATATTGCATGAATTTATCCCTCTACATCATGTCATCTTGCTTAAGGCGTTACTCTGTTTTTAATTTAATACTCTAGATGCATGTTGGATAGCAGTCGATGAGTGGAGTAATAGTAGTAGATGCAGAATCATTTTGATATACTTGTCTCGGACGTGATGCCTATATACATGATCATTGCCTAGATATGCTCATAACTATGCTCAATTCTATCAATTGCTCAACAGTAATTTGCTCACCCACCGTAGAATGTCTATGCTCTTGAGAGAAGCCACTAGTGAAACCTATGGCCCCCAGGTCCATTCTCAACATATCAATCTCTATCGCTTTATTTACTTGCTTTGCTTTTACATTGCCTTTTACTTTTCACTTTGCATCTATCTATCAAAAATACCAAAAATATTATTTATCATCTCTATCAGATCTCACCCTCGTAAGTGACCGTGAAGGGATTGACAACCCCTAATCGCGTTGGTTGCGAGTAGCTATCGTTTTGTGTAGGTACGAGGGACTTGTGTGTGGTCTCCAACTGGATTGATACCTTGGTTCTCAAAAACTGAGGGAAATACTTATGCTACTTTGCTGCATCATCCTCTCCTCTTCGGGGAAATCCAACGCAGTGCTCAAGAGGTAGCATCGGCGTCACCTCCGTGCCTTCCTGGAGGGGATGAAGTAGCTGGCTGGCATGGGCCAGCATAGTGCTGGGCCGCCAGGTGGGCTGGGTGGTGGAATCGTCCAAGTAAGGTCACTTTCCTTTTATTTTCTGTGTTCTTTTATTTCTGCAAGTTTGTGGCATTTCTAAAAATAGCTAAACACTTTCAAAAATCACCAAACTCCACATGCCCAGTGTTTAGAATATAACCAACATGGAACATTTTAGTTTGGTATTATTTGGAAATTTAAAATATTTTAAAGTATTAAAATGCCCAAATTCAAATATCATATGATTTAATCCAGTGACCTTGGGATGTCCTAGAAACATGTGCACCATTTTTGTCAGAGGTTGAAGACCAAGGCAAAGATGATGAACATTTTAGAAGGGCATTTCAGGTTCATTGAAAATGATTCTAGTAAACCCTAGTTGGTTTCAGGGGGTGATGGGGGTTCTGCCATCCCCATTTCCAAATTTAGGATCAAAGTAGACATGATGCAAGCACTCTAATGCATAAACTAGCTAGGGTGTGACAACTCACCCCCACTCAGAAAAATCTCATCCCGAGATTTAGGATCCTCCAGGAAGAAAGCGGGGTACTCAAGTGGAAGATGATCCTTCCTTTCCGAAGTGGCTTCTTTCTCGAAATGGTGGGACCATTGAACCTTGAGAAACTTGAGGTTATGGCGTCGAGTGGTACGCTCGGCTTGATGAAGGATACGAACGGGAAACTCTTGATATGTGAGATTATCTTGGAGATCAAGCGTTTCGTGTTCCACTCCACGGATAGGATCCGAGAAGCAACGCCTGAGTTGAGAAACGTGGAAGGCATCATGGACTCCAGAGAGGTGCGGAGGTAGTTCCAATTGGTAGGCAACTTCTCTTCATTTAGCAAGAATGCAAAAGGGTCCAATGTAGCGAGGAGCCAATTTGCCTTTGATACCGAAGCATTGGGTTCCCTTCAGAGGAGTAACCCAAAGGTAAGCCTTCTCGTCAACTTCAAAAGTCATAGCCTTATGTTTACGATCATATTGGCTCTTTTGACGAGATTGGGTTGTTTTCAACTTTTCACGAACAATACAAACTTGCTCTTCTGCTTCCTGGATCATATTCGGGCCAAAGAATTGTCTTTCCCCGGTTTCTCACCAGTTAAGAGGCGTTCGACACCTTCGTCCATAGATAACTTCAAAAGGAGCTTTGCCCAAGCTAGATTGATAGCTATTGTTATAAGCAAATTCGGCAAATGGAAGGCATTTCTCCCAATCCATCCCGAATGAGATAACGGAAGCTCGAAGCATGTCTTCTAGAATCTGGTTGACGCGTTCTACTTGAGCACTTGATTGAGGGTGACAGGCGGTGCTAAAGGAGAGACGAGTTCGCATAGCATTTTGGAAAATTTCCCAAAATCGAGAGGTGAAGAGACTTCCACGATCCGAGTTGATTTCCAATGGAACACCATGGAGAGACACTATTCGGGAGATATACAAGTCTGCTAGCTGACTAGCGGTTATACTATCACGAAGAGGCAAGAAATGGGCTACTTTGGAAAGATGATCGATAACAACAAAGATAGCATTATTCCCTCTCTCGGTTCTGGGAAAACCGGTGATGAAACCCATAGCAATTTTATCCCATTTACATTCAGGAATAGCTAAAGGCTGAAGGGTACCAGCAGGCCGTTGATGCTCTGCTGTAACACGATGACAGACATCATAGTTAGCAATATATTGAGCGATTTCTCTCTTCATCCTAGTCCACCAGAACCTCTAGCGTAGGTCCTGATACATCTTGGTACTACCGGGATGAATGGTGAGAGGGGATTCATGAGCTTCCTTAAGGATCAATCGCCTAAAGTTTCATACTTTGGGAACCACTAGGCGGTTTCTTAAGTATACGACTCCTTGATCATCAATGGAGAAAGAATTTGCGACTCCTTTCTTAATGTTTCTCTTGATACAGGAGATTCCCAGATCTACCTTCTGAGCTTTGATGATATGATCCGTAAGGGTAGGTTTCGCCACCAAGGTAGAAATGAATCCTTGAGGAACAATGTGAAGGTTAAGCTTCCAAAATTCCTCATGGAGAAGTGGTTGACGTTGTTGTAACATCAGGTTGTTACAAAAAGATTTATGACTTAGCACATCAGCCATGACGTTGGCTTTTCCTGGGGTATAAGTTATTCCTAAGTCAAAATCTATGATCAACTCGACCCAACATCTTTGCCTGTGATTCAAATTCGGTTGGTTGAATATATACTTCAGACTTTGGTGATCGGTGAAGATTTCGCAACGATTACCGAGAAGGTAATGTCGTCAGGTTTTAAGTGTATGGACTATAGTTGCAAGCTCTAGATCATGTGTAGGATAGTTATCCTCATGTAGATGCAATTGCCATGAAGCATAGGCAATTACATGACGATCTTGCATGAGAATGCAACCTAGTCCTTGTCGCGAGGCGTCGCAATAGATAACAAAGTCCTTGGAGAAATCTGGTGGTACCAGTACGGGAGCAGAGGTCAGGCGTCTTTTTAGTTCCTAAAGATTGTGCTCACATTGTGGGGTCCACTCGAATGTTTTATCTTGCTTGAGGAGTTCAGTTAGAGGTTTAGCAACTTTGGAAAAGTTCTCGACAAAGCGGCGACAGTAGCTCGCTAAGCCAAGGAAGCTCCGAACTTGCTTGACCGATTCAGGTGGAGTCCAATTAAGAACGGCTTGAACTTGCTCGGGATTGATAGCAATACCCTTACCAGAGATTACATGGCCTAGATAGGTCACTTCTGGCAACCAAAATTCACATTTAGAGAATTTGGCATAAAAGTGATGCTCTCGAAGTTTCATCAACACTAGCCTTAGATGCTCGGCATGTTCTTCCTCATTCATGGAGTAGATGAGTATATCATCGAGGTAGACCATGACAAATTTATCCAAATACTCCATGAAGATCGAGTTCATTAACCGAGAGAAGGTGGCTAGGGCATTGGTTAAACCAAAGGACCTGACGATGTACTCGTATTGGCCATAACGAGTAACAAAGGCCATTTTGGGAATGTCCCCATTCTTCATTTTGATTTGATGGTAGCCTAACCTCAAATCCATCTTAGAAAAGACTGAGGATCCAGCGAGCTGGTCATACAGATCATTGATCCTGGGGAGCAGATACTTGTTCTTTATTGTGACAAGTTGACGGGTCGATAATCTACAACCATCCGATCTGTACCAACCTTCTTCTTGACGAAGAGGCTGGGACAAGCCCATGGAGAAGAACTAGGATGGATGAAACCCTTTTTCAAGGACTCATCGAGTTGTTTCTTAAGCTCATCTAGTTCTATTGGTGCCATCTTATAGGGTCTTCTAGAGATTGGGACAGTTCCTGGGATAAGATTTATCACGAACTCGACATCTCTGTCAGGAGGAACACCTGGCAGTTCTTCTAGAAAGACATCCGGGAAGTCACGGACTACCGGAATGTCTTCGAGGTCTGGCAAAGGATTGGCATTAAGAGAGTAGAGTTGTCACTTAGCTACTCGGGTCAAGACATTGACTACCTTGCCCGATGGGTGTGTAAGTTGAACAGTCCTAGAGAAACAACCAATCTTAGAATGATGGGCTGACATCCATTCCATACCCAAGATGATATTAATGTCCGAAAATTTGAGAGCTATCAAAGACGCAAGGAAAACAAGTCTATCGACCTGAATTTCATTCCCATGGCTTACTTTAGAAGTTTTCCATCTAGAACCAGGAGTAGAAATTTCCATGGTAGAGGGCATGTCACAAAATGCGGTGTTATGCAAACGAGCATAGCTCTGAGATATAAATGAATGAGATGCTCCAGTATCCAAAAGAACAGATGCCGGATGGCAGATAACAAGGAGCGTACCAAGAACGACGTTGGGATCATCCCGAGCCTCTTCAGCTGAGACACAGTTCACATGGACACATGCAGCGGTGGCCGGCTTGGCGTAGTACACCTTTCATGTTGGCTTGCCACGGCCAACAGCCTTTCCGGATTGGTTGGGATTGGGGTTGATCTGGGAACACTCTCGCATGTAGTGACCCAGTTCTCCACACTTGAAACATGTCACAATGCTGGTGCGTGGGGGAACATTGTTGACCCACCATAAGACTTGGGCGGTGCATACTGCTGGGTTGGAAGAGGCGCCTGATAGGATGGCCTCGGTGTGAACCTCGGTGGCAGAGCGGTGTTAGGCACCCACACCCGGCGCTTCGGAGAGCCAGAACTGGATGAGGAACCAGTGTCACAGCCGTGCTTGCATGAAGCATCGAAGTCAGTCTGACCTGTCTCAGCACTGATGGCCTTGTTCACTAACTTTTGGAAGGATGTGCGCTCGTGTAGTCGGAGATCACGGTGAAGCTCGGGGCTAAGTCCCTTGTGGAACCTTGCCTGCTTCTTGGCATCGGTGGAAACTTCCTCAGTTGCATAATGTGCTAGGTTTCCGAACTCCCTGTTGTATGCATCCACAGTGAGTCTACCCTAGGTGAAGCTGTAGAACTCCTCCTGCTTATGATCCATAAGACCTTCGGGGATGTGATGCTCACGGAAAGCCTCACTGAACTCTGCACAAGTGGTAATCTAGCCAGTTGGGCGCATGGCCTCGTAGTTCTCCCACCAGAGGCTGGCGGGGCCTTCAAGATGATAGGCAACATATGTGACCTTGTCAGCTTCGGCTACGTGTGCAGAACATAGCTTGTCGGTGATGTTGCAAAGCCAGTCATCAGCGTCGAGGGGCTCGACGGAACGATGGAAGGTAGGTGGGTGCAACTTGATGAAATCACTAAGAGACACCAAGTCATTCCTCTAGTGTTGTGCTGGGTTCTGCTCAATGTGTTCCAACAAACGGTTGGTCTCACACTTGTTCCTCTCGGCCTCCAACATGACCTCAGCCAAGGAAGGATGATGAGGCAGGTTCGCATCTCTAGCCCCACTGCCTTCAGCCTGCTCCGGGGCAGCAGGGTTGTTGTGGTGTTGACCATGCTAGGAAAACAAAACAGCGGTTTAGACAAGGATGACAAAATTCTGACAGAGAAGTGCATAATGTAATGGATGACTGCTACCTCTTGAGCATTGCATTGGTTTTCCCTTGAAGAGGAAAGGGTGATGCACCAATGTAGCGTAAGTATTTCCCTCAGTTTTTGAGAGCCAAGGTATCAATCCAGTAGGAGGCTCCTCAAAAGTCCCTCATACCAACACAAACAAACAAGAACCTCGCAACCAACGCGATAAAGGGGTTGTCAATCCCTTCACGGAAACTTGCGAAAGTGAGATCTGATAGAGATAATAAGATAAGATAAATATTTTTGGTATTTTTATGATATAGATTGGAAAGTAAAAGTTGCAACTAAAAGTAGATGAGAAACTTATATGACCCGGGGCCATATGTTTCACTAGTGGCTTCTGTCAAGATAGCATAAGTATTACGGTGGGTGAACAAATTACTGTCGAGCAATTGATAGAAAAGTGCATAGTTATGAGATTATCTAGGCATGATCATGTATATAGGCATCACATCTGCAACAAGTAGATCGAAACGATTCTGCATCTACTACTATTACTCCACACATCGACCGACTCCTACCTACATCTAGAGTATTAAGTTCATAAGAACAGAGTAGCACATTAAGAAAGATGACATGATGTAGAGGGATAAACTCATGCAATATGATATATACCCCATCTTTTTATCCTCGATGGCAACAATACAATACGTGCCTTGCTGCACCTGCTGTCACTGGGAAAGGACACCGCAAGATTGAACCCAAAGCTAAGCACTTCTCCCATTGCAAGAAAGATCAATCTAGTAGGCCAAACCAAACTGATAATTCGGAGAGACTTGCAAAGATAACCAATCACACATAAAAGAATTCAGAGGAGATTCAAATATTTCTCATACATAAACTTGATCATAAACCCACAATTCATCGGTGACAAACACATCGCAAAAAGAGTTACACCAAATAGATCTCCAAGAAGATCGAGGGGAACTTTGTATTGAGATTCAAGGACAGAGAATAAGCCATCTAGCTAATAACTATGGACCCGAAGGTCTGTGGTAAACTACTCACAACTCATCGGAGAGGCCTTGGAGATGATGTAGATGCCCTCCGTGGTCGATTCCCCCTCTGGCGGAGCGCCGACGAAGGCTCCAAGATGGGATCTCGCAGATACAGAAGGTTGCAATGGTGGAATTAGGTTTTCGTGGTGCTCCTAGATGTTCTCGGGGTACGTGGATATACATAGGAGAAAGAAGTAGGTCGGTTGAACCACGAGGGGCCCACGAGGGTGGGGGGCGTGCCCACCCCCTAGGGCGCGTCGGGCACCCTCGTGGCCGCCTCGTTTGCTCCTTGACGTCCACTACAAGTCTCCTGGTTTGCATTTGTTCCAAAAAGATCGCTTCCGAAGGTTTCATCCCGTTTGGACTCTGTTTGATATTCCTTTTCTTCGAAACACTGAAATAGGAAAAAAAAGCAATTCGAGTTGGGCCTCCGGTTAGTAGGTTAGTCCCAAAAATGATATAAAAGTGTAAAGTAAAGCCCATAAACATTCAAAACGGGTAATATAATAGCATGGAACAATCAAAAATTATAGATACATTGGAGACGTATCAAGCATCCCCAAGCTTAATTCCTGCTTGTCCTCGAGTAGGTAAATGATAAAAACAGAATTTTTGATGTGGAATGCTACCTAGCATAATTCTCAATGTAATTTTCTTTATTGTGGCATGAACGTTCAGATCCAAATGAATCAAAATAATAGTTCATATTTACATAAAAAAACAATAATACTTCAAGCATACTAACAAAGCAATCATGTCTTCTCAAAATAACATGGCTAAAGAAAGCTATCCCTACAAAATCATATAGTCTGGCTATGCTCTATCTTCAGCACACAAATTATTTAATCATGCACAACCCCGATGACAAGCCAAGCAATTGTTTCATACTTTAGTATGCTCAAACTTTTTCAACTTTCACGCAATACATGAGCGTGAGCCATGGACATAGCACTATATGTGGAATAGAATGGTGGTTGTGGAGAAGACAAAAAAGGAGAAGATAGTATCACATCAACTAGGCGTATCAACAGGCTATGCAGATGACCATTAATAGATATCAATGTGAGTGAGTAGGGATTGCCATGCAACGGATGCACTAGAGCTATAAATGTATGAAAGCTCAACAAAAGAAACTAAGTGGGCGTGCATCCAACTTGCTTGCTCACGAAGACCTAGGGCGTTTTGAGGAAGCCCATCATTGGAATATACAAGCCAAGTTCTATAATGAAAAATCCCACTATTATATGAAAGTGGTAACATAGGATACTCTCTATCATGAATATCATGGTGCTACTTTGAAGCACAAGTGTGGTAAAAGGATAGTAGCATTGTCCCTTCTCTCTTTCTCTCATTTTTTCTTTTATTTCTTTTCTTTTTTTATTTGGCCTTTCTCTTTTTTTATTTGGCCTTTCTCTTTTTTTATAAGGTCCTAAGACTCATCCCGACTTGTGGGGGAATCATAATCTCCATCATCCTTTCCTCACTTGGGACAATGCTCTAATAATGAAGATCATCACAGTTTTATTTACTTACAACTCAAGATTACAACTCGATACTTAGAACAAAATATGACTCTATATGAATGCCTCCGGCGGATGCAATGAATCAAGAGTGACATGTATGGAAGAATTATGAAGGTGGCCTTGCCACAAATACTATGTCAACCACATGATCATGCAAAAGCAATATGACAATGATGATGCGTGTCATAATAAACGGAATGGTGGAAAGTTCCATGGAAATATATCTCAGAATGGCTATGGAAATGCCATAGTAGGTACGTATATGGTGGCTGTTTTGAGGAAGGTATATGGTGGGTGTATGGTACCGGCAAAAGTTGCGCGGCACAAGAGAGGCTAGCATTGGTGGAAGGGTGAGAGTGCGCATAATCCATGGACTCAACATTAGTCATGAAGAACTCATATACTTATTGCAAAAATCTACAAGACATTGAAAACAAAGTACTATGCACATGCTCCTAGGGGGGTAGATTGGTAGGAAAATACCATCGCTCGTCCCCGACCGCCACTCATAAGGAAGACAATCAATAAATAAATTATGCTCCAACTTCATCACAAAGCGGTTCACCATACGTGCATGCTACGGTAATCACAAACTTCAACACAAGTATTTCTCAAATTCACAACTACTTTAACTAGCATGACTCTAATATCACCATCCTCATATCTCAAAACAATTATCAAGCATCAAATTGATCATAGCATCCAATTCACTTTCTATGATAGTTTTTATTATACCCAACTTGGATGCCCATCATTCTAGGACCAATTTTTATAACCATAGCAAATACCATGCTATTCTATAAGACTCTCAAAATAATATAAGGGAAGAATGAGAGAACAACAATTTCTACAAAATAAAGCCACCATCGTGCTCTAAAAGATATAAGTGAAGCACTAGAGCAAAAATTATCTAGCTCAAAAGATATAACTGAAGCACATAGAGTATTCTAATAAATTCCAAATCAAGTGTGTCTCTCCCAAAAGGTGTGTACAGTAAGTATGATTGTGGGAAACTAAAAGCAAAGACTCATATCATACAAGATGCTCCAGGCAAAACACATATCATGTGGTGAATAAAAATATAGCTCCAAGTAAAGTTATCGATAAACGAAGACGAAAGAGGGGATGCCTTCCGGTGCATCCCCAAGCTTAGGCTTTTGGTTGTCCTTGAATATCTTGGGGTTCCATGGGCATCCCCAATCTTAGTCTCTTTCCACTCCTTATTCCATAGTCCATCAAATATTTACCCAAAACTTGAAAACTTCACAACACAAAACTCAACAGGAAATCTCATAAGCTCCGTCAGTGCAAGAAAGAAAAACCACCACATGAGGTACTGTAATGAACTCATTTTTTATTTATATTGGTGTTAAACCTACTGTATTCCAACTTCTCTATGGTTCATACCGCCCGATACTAGCCATAGATGCGTCAAAATAAGCAAACAACACACGAAAAACAGAATCTATCAAAAACAGAACAGTCTGTAGCAATCTGTAACTTATGAATAATTGTGGAACTCTAAAAATCCTACCAAAATAGGAAGTCCTGGGAAATTTTTCTATTGATCTACTGCAAAACGAATCAATGCAAAATAACGTTTCTGTGGTTTATTAAAATTATTCTCGTGTGCGCAAAAATTTCTGTTTTTCAGCAGAATCAAATTAACTATCACCGTAAGTTATCCTATAGGTTCTACTTGGCAAAAACACTAATTAAAACATAAAAAGACATATAAACATAAGCTAGATGAAATATTTATTACTAAACAGAAGTAATAAGCAAGAAACAAAAATAAAATTGGATTGCCTCCCAACAAGCGCTATCGTTTAAAGCCCCTAGTTAGGCATAAAAGCGAGAATAGATCTAAGTATTGCCATCTTTAATTTTTAATTTCTTAGCGGAGTCATGCTCGAATCCGGGAGGTTCTTTACGTTTCCCTTCATATTCGGAAATTTTTAGATCTAAAGAATCCAACCGCTTATTGCAAAGGGTAATCAACATATTCATGCGGTGAAGATGTCCGCTAATGCTCTTGAGGGGTTCAAGAGGCTTTTGTTAAAAAATTGTTACTTCGCAAATCTTTCCGAAAACTTGTGTCTCTACCTGGGTAGGATGCGTCCCCCCCTTTTTGAGATAGTGTTCCCACTATTCCCTCTATGATTCCATGCGCAATATTGGGATCAATTTCGATAAAATTACCTTTGGCAACACAATCCAAGAGTTGTCTATGGGACATATCTAGTCCAACATAAAAATTGTGAAGTAAAATCCTGAAATTCACCTCTAAGGAGCAGTTACGATAAGATTCTATCATACTATACCAAGCACCTTTTAAGTTTTCTCCTTGTCTTTGCTTGAAGTGAAGAACTTCAAATTCGGGAGACAAAGGAGCGGACAAAGGACTATCCATAACAACAAGATAAACGATCTAACACACGAGCACACAAGAGGCAAGCGAAAAAGAAAGAGGAGAACGGAAAAGAGAGAGCGAATAAAACGGCAAGGGTGAAGTGGGGGAGGGGAAAACGAGAGGCAAATGGCAAATAATCTAATGCGAGGGAGATGAGTTTGTGATGGGTACTTGGTATGTCTTGACTTGAGCGAAGACCTCCTCGGCAACGGCGCCAGAAATCCTTCTTGCTACCTCTTGAGCACTGCGCTGATTTTCCCTTGAAGCGGAAAGGGTGATGTAGCAAAGTAGCGTAAGTATTTCCCTTAGTTTTTGAGAACCAAGTTATCAATCCAGTAGGAGGCTCCTCAAAAGTCCCTCGTACTTGCACAAAGAAACAAGAACCTCGCAACCAACGTGATAAAGGGGTTGTCAATCCCTTCACGGAAACTTGCGAAAGTGAGATCTGATAGAGATAATAAGATCAGATAAATATTTTTGGTATTTTTATGATATAGATTGGAAAGTAAAAGATGCAAATAAAAGTAGATGGGAAACTTATATGATAAAAGATAGACTCGGGGGCCATAGGTTTCACTAGTGGCTTCTCTCAAGATAGCATAAGTATTACGGTGGGTGAACAAATTACTGTCGAGCAATTGATAGAAAAGTGCATAGTTATGAGATTATCTAGGCATGATCATGTATATAGGCATCACGTACGCAACAAGTAGATCGAAACGATTCTGCATCTACTACTATTACTCCACACATCGACCGACTCCTGCCTGCATCTAGAGTATTAAGTTCATAAGAACAGAGTAACACATTAAGAAAGATGACATGATGTAGAGGGATAAACTCATGCAATATGATGTAAACCCCATCTTTTTATCCTCGATGGCAACAATACAATACATGCCTTGCTGCCCCTGCTGTCACTGGGAAAGGACACTGCAAGATTGAACCCAAAGCTAAGCACTTCTCCCATTGCAAGAAAGATCAATCTAGTAGGCCAAACCAAACTGATAATTCGAAGAGACTTGCAAAGATAACCAATCACACATAAAAGAATTCAGAGGAGATTCAAATATTTCTCATAGATAAACTTGATCATAAACCCACAATTCATCGGATCTCGACAAACACACCGCAAAAATAGTTACATCGAATAGATCTCCAAGAAGATCAAAGAGAACTTTTATTGAGATTCAAAGAGAGAGAAGAAGACATCTAGCTAATAACTATGGACCCGAAGGTCTGTGGTAATCTACTCACAACTCATCGAAGAGGCCTTGGATATGATGCAGAGGCCCTCCGTGGTCGATTCCCCCTCCGGTGGATCACCGGCGAAGGCTCCAAGATGGGCTCTCCCGGATACAGAAGGTTGTGGTGGTGGAATTAGGTTTTTGTGGTGCTCCTGGATGTTCTTGGGGTACGTGGATATATATAGGAGAAAGAAGTAGGTCGACTAAGCCATGAGGGGCCCACGACGGTGGGGGGTGTGCCCACCCCCTAGGGCACGCCCACCCCCCTAGGGCGCGCTGGGCACCCTCGTGGCCGCCTCGTTTGCTGCTTGACATCCACTCCAAGTCTTCTTGTTTGCATTTGTTCCAAAAATATCGCTCTCGAAGGTCTCATCCCGTTTGGACTCCGTTTGATATTCCTTTTATTTGAAACACTGAAATAGGCAAAAAAACAGCAATTCGGGCTGGGCCTCTGGTTAGTAGGTTAGTCCCAAAAATGATATAAAAGTGTAAAGTAAAACCCATAAGCATCCAAAACGGATAATACAATAGAATGGAACAATAAAAAATTATAGATACGTTGGAGACGTATCAATGACTCGGAATGCAAGATGATCATCCGTATGACATGGAAATATAGAAACTGCCACACTTATTCCATTGTCATACACACCATACATGGTTTAGTACAAGACCAAACTGAGTACAACTGCGGTGAAAGGAAGATTACATATCATCGGAGGCATCCCAAGCTCCTATACATTATTTGTCTACACCTCCGGAATCTAGTACAAACTACGTCATATTCCACAAGACGCGCAGGACTATGGAAATACAAATACTACAAACTACTAGTGTCGTGATCCAGCTCAGTCATCTCCACCTTCGTAGTAGTCCTCATAGAGATCCCCCGCATAGTCTGGAAGCGGGACGTGTGGATCCGGGAACTCTCGATCACGTCAGGACTGTGGACCATACGGACTCGAATGAGGCCTCGGCCCCACGAAGGGTGGAAGATGGCGCCCATGCGGAGGCGTGATACCTCCAACATCTGCATAATCCATGCGAGCTGGAAGACGTGTGCGGACAGGGTACAAGTCATGCATATCGAGGTAACCGGTCTGCACGGCTGGTGCAAGCCCCGTCAGGGTAGCCAGTTGTCCTGGCGGGTGTTGTACAACTCCATGCGTAAGGCACGGTGAACTGTGTGAGACGACACCTGAAACACCAATAATTCAAAGACATTAGAATTTCTAACAGAAATTGGACAGCATAACGGCTGTAAATGCTCAAAAAAGATTTTGAGACACTTTGCAAGGATTGCATAGACACTCAACAACATAATATCTAGGTTTTGGGTCCAATTTAACATCATACCAAAGTAGTAGAACTGAACTGGGGCTTGTAACCATCAATCCTATAAGTTACTGCGGATTAGTAACATGTGAACCTGATAGAAGAGATCCTAGTCCTTAACCCCTGGTGGAAAGAATGGACTGACTCAGATCAGAATGCCATGAGGTAAACGAGTAAAAAGATCCTTACGTTCCATCCCACAATCAATTCCCCTACACATAACTAAAGCATTTCTAGACTCGACATCAACCAGTTTGGCTTGAAGAACCTACAGGCAGTCCGGCTCTGATGCCAACGCTGTCAGGACCCCTACTCAATGCCACACTGATCTAGCATGTAACACCTCATATCACTTTGCGGACTCACGCATGGTATCCCCACGGGTGTCGCCTTACCAGGCCCGGGACCGTTTGCACCTTTTGGCACACGTATATGATAGTGTCACTAGCATCCATATGACAAGGAGCCCGGGCTGACATGGCTAGTCGTGAAACCAAAGTGGCACTAACTTACAGGGACATGCATACATGACCCAGCAACGAACATGTCGGTCATCAGTGAATGAATCTGGGCTGTAGCAACTGGGCTAGCAGGACTCCGGTAAACCGGGCTGTAGCAGGCTAACAGGACTCCGGTAGACACCGCGTGACATTTCCCTAAATGGACAGACACATGAATGAAGAAGGACACATGTCAGCCAGCCTAAGTGTTCTAGAGTAGTAGCACCCTACCAAGGCTCAGTGGAAGCACTAGGAGACATTTCCCGGTAAGAGAGGCTACCAAGGATAAACAACTAGATAGTCAGATCCCACATATACCAAGCATTTCAATATCATACACACAATATGCTCGATATGTGCAAATACAACATGGCATCACAACATGACTCTACAACTCAAGTACTTTATTTAAAGCTCTAGAGAGCATACATAACATTCACACAAACACGGTCACACGACCCAGCATTCAACATGGGTGTTTCCATTTACTTTGACGCGGCTATTCGAATAGATGATGTTAACCCTGCAGGGGTGTACTTCGTCATACACAGTTCCACCACTTATCGTCGTTTACACGACATGTACTCGGGAACCTTCAAGTGGAAGCCTAACATGGGTGTCGGCCACAACCTACCTAAAGACTTATGTCTCTAGTCTAGGTTTGTCGCCTATTCAAGTTCCATCCGCAGGGAGTCCGGCCGAGGTTTCCACATACGGCCCCGAACGATGTGTACAGGGTTCCGAGCCACCTAACGGGTGCCCGGCATACCCGGCCACGTACCTACCGCATCACAGCCCACCCCGAGGGTCAGCGCTGCCCACGGCCTCCAGTATGCTACAAACACCAGAAACTACTTACAACTCCTGGACAGAGGACTAGGGTGGTTAAGAAGCCGAGAGGGTCCCTTGGTTTTGGGCCCAATGCATGGTAGTAGCTGATACTTAAATCACACATATAGATCTCAGTGCTTAAGGATGGTTCCAATGAAACAACCCACCATGTACTCCTACATGGCCTCTCATCGATACCTTTACCAAATCGTGTTCAACACATCACTCTCCTTACCGACATGATCATTTCACTCTAGCCCATCACCCAGATGAACCAGACCTGACACAACTCTAAGCATAGCAGGAATAGCAAGGTAGGAAACACAATCATGGCTCAATCAAGTCCTACACATGCTAGTGGATTTCATCTAGTTTCTGTGGCAATGACAGGTCATGCAGAGGAAATGGGTTCAACTACCGTAGCACACAGCAGTTTGAATCACGTTGTCTTAAATGCAGTAAAAGAGAGTAGGAGCGAGAACATGGGGTTGTATCAATATGATCAAATGGTTGGTTGCTTGCCTTGGGGGTCCGTAGTCTGATACTGGTCTTCATTCGGATACTCGCGGTATTCTTCCGGGGAAGAACCTACCATAGAGAGCACCGATATACAATAAATACCAAAAAATGTGCGATAATATGATGCATGCATGAGACATGGAAAAATGAGTGTATTGGGATAATGCAACTATGACCAGATGAGTTTGAGCCATTTTGAACCAAAGATCCAAATTCCAAACTCATATGTGATCTTAAATAGTGATTTATCATATTTTGCACTAAACAGCAAGTTAACTTGTTCAAACATGCATGAAACTAGTACAGATGGATAGATTGGATTTTTCTAATCATTTTTCATATATAATACTTTGCATTTGGAGTTACAGATTAATTTCTATGAATTTTTGAAGTTAGCACTATTTTCTAAAATTTCCTGAATAAGAATAAATCTAGAAAAGTGAGTTACTGCATCAGCATTGCATCAGCAGGTCAACAGGGGCGTCCAGGTCAAACCTGACCAGTGGGACCCCTGGTCAGTGTCTCTGTTAATTAACGAAGTTAATTATGATTAGTTTAGTACTAACCTAGGTTTGACCAAATGGCAGGGCCCACATGTCAGTGACCCAGGGGAGTCAAACCCCTGGTCAAACCATACTGACTCGCCGGTGTTTAGCCGCCGGCAACGTCCATACGCGGCGGAGGCTGCGGGTTTCTCCCTCCAGTGACCAAATGGATGGCAGAGGCCATCTACATGAAGCTGGGAGTGAGCCGTGTCGAGTGGTGGTGGTGGTTGAGCTCCAGGTCACCAGAAACGACGCCGGCGACGAGCTGTCCGGTTGCCGGAGTTCGGGCAAGGATGACCTCGTCACTGTGGTGATCTTGGAGGCTCAAGGCTAGCTCGTACGTGGTCTACGTGGTGCTGTGAACTTGTTGGACAAGGTGGTGTGGCTGTTGGGTGGCCGGAGCAACGTCGGCGACGAGCTCGGGCGGCGGCGCATGTGGTGGAGCTCATTGCAGTCGAAGAAGTGGATGGCAGCGAGAATGGGAAGGATGGAAAAGGGCAGAAGCTCAGGGCGGTCACGATGAGCTAGGCGGCGTGGTCGGGGACGAGCTGCAGCAACGGTGACGGCGAAGGGGATCTCCAGCGATGGCGGAGTCGGGCGAGGATGGTGCAGTGGCTTCAGGGCGAACGAGCGCTTCGGGCTTGGTCTTGTCGATGGAGAGGACAACGGCGGAGCTGCTGGACACGGCGAGGCAGCGCAGAAACGGCGGTGGCCACGTCTACAACAGCGAGGCGGTTGCGGCTGCATCAGCCATGGCGGAGGGGAGCGAGGGAGAGGCGTTGGGGGCGAATGGGTGTGTCCAGGCGGTTGAGGGGGCGACGTGGAGGTCGACGAGCGCGTCCAGGGGCCAAGCGGCAAGCAGCTGGCGCCGTGGTGAGCTCACGCTCATTGGCGTCACCTCCCTGCCTACCTGGCAGGGAGGAAGCACAATGCTGGGCCGCCAGGTGGGCTGGGTGATGGAATCGGCCAGGTAAGGTCCTTTTCCTTTTATTTTATGTTTTCTTTTATTTCTACAAGTTTGTGGCATTTCTAAAAATAGCTAAACACTTTCGAAAATCACCAAACTGCACATGCCCACTATTTAGAATATAACCAACATGGAACATTTTTGTTTGGGATTATTTGGACATTTAAATTATTATATAGTATTTAAATGCCCAAATTCAAATATCATATGATTTAATCCAGTGACCTTGGGATGTCCTAGAAATTTGTGCACCATTTTTGTCAGAGGTTTAAATACGAAGGCAAAGATGATGAACATTTTAGAAGGGCATTTCAGGTTCATTGAAAATGATTTTAGTAAACCCTAGTTGGTTTCAGGGGGTGCTGGGGGTTCTGCCATCCCCATTTTAAAGTTTAGGATCAAAGTAGACATGATGCAAGCACTCTAATGCATAAAGTAGCTAGGGTGTAACAACTCACCCCCACTTAGAAAAATCTTGTCCCGAGATTTAGGATCCTCCAGGAAGAAAGTAGGGTAGTCAAATCGAAGACGATCCTCCCTTTCCCAAGTGGCTTCTTTCTCGGAATGGTGTGACCATTGAACCTTGAGAAACTTGACGTTATGGCGTCGAGTGGTACGCTCGGCTTGATCAAGGATACAAACGGGATACTCTCGATATGTGAGGTTATCTTGGAGATCAAGCATTTCATGGTCCACTCCATGGATAGGATCCGAGAAGCAACGCCTGAGTTGAGAAACGTGGAAGACATCGTGGACTCTGGAGAGGTGCGGAGGTAGTTCCAATTGGTAGGCAACTTCTCCTCATTTAGCAAGAATGCGAAAGGGTCCAATGTAGCGAGGAGCCAATTTGCCTTTGATACCGAAGCGTTGGGTTCCCTTCAGAGGTGTAACCCGAAGGTAAGCCTTCTCATCAACTTCAAAAGTCATAGCCTTATGTTTATGATCATATTGGCTCTTTTGACGAGATTGGGTTGTTTTCAACTTTTCACGAACAATGCGAACTAGCTCTTCTGCATCCTGCATTATATCGAGGCCAAAGAATTGTCTTTCCCCGGTTTCTGACCAGTTAAGAGGCGTTCGACACCTTTGTCCATAGAGAACTTCAAAAGGAGCTTTGCCCAAGCTAGATTGATAGCTATTGTTATAAGCAAATTCGGCAAATGGAAGGCATTTCTCCCAATCCATCCTGAATGAGATAACAGAGGCTCGAAGCATGTCTTCTAGAATCTGGTTGACATGTTCTACTTGACCACTTGATTGAGGGTGAAAGGCGGTGCTAAAGGAAAGATGAGTTCCTATAGCATTTTGGAAACTTTCCCAAAATCGAGAGGTGAAGAGACTTCCACGATCCGAGTTGATTTCCAATGGAACACCATGGAGAGACACTATTCAGGAGATATACAAGTCTTCTAGATGACTAGCCATTATACTCTCAAGAACAGGCAAGAAATGGGCTACTTTGGAATGACGATCGATAACAACGAAGATAGCATTATTCCCTCTCTTGGTTTTGGGAAAACCGGTGATGAAATGCATACTAATTTTATCCCATTTCCATTCAGGAATAGCTAAAGGTTGAAGGGTGCAAGCAGGCCGTTGATGCTCTGCTTTAACACGACGATAGATGTCGCAGTTAGCAATATATTGAGCGATTTCTCTCTTCATCCTAGTCCACCAGAACCTCTGGCGTAGGTCCTGATACATCTTGGTACTACCGGGATGAATGGTGAGAGGGGATTCATGAGATTCCTTAAGGATCAATCACCTCAGGTTTTCGTACTTTGGCCTCCTTGATCATCAATGGAGAAGCAATCTGCGACTCCTTTCTTAATGTTTCTCTTGATATGGGAGATTCCCGGATCTACCTTCTAAGCTTTGATGATCTGATCCATAAGGGTAGGTTTCCCCACCAAGGTAGAAAGGAATCCTTGAGAAACATTGTGAAGGTTAAGCTTCTGAAAGTCCTCATGGAGAAGTGGTTGACTTTGTTGTAACATTGGGTTGTTACAATAACATTTACGACTTAGTGCATCAGCCATGACGTTGGCTTTTCCTGGGGTATAAGTTATTCCTAATTCGAAATCTTTGATCAACTCGACCCACGTCTTTGCTTGAGATTCAAATCCGGTTGGGTGAATATATACTTCAGACTTTGGTGATCGGTGAAGATTTCGCAACGATTACCGAGAAGGTAATGTCTCCAGGTTTTAAGTGCATGGACTATAGCTGCAAGCTCTAGATCATGTGTAGGATAGTTTTCCTCATGTCCACTGTTTAGAATATAACCAACATGGAACATTTTAGTTTGGGATTATTTGGACATTTAAAATATTTTATAGTATTTAAATGCCCAAATTCAAATATCATATGATTTAATCCAGTGACCTTAAGATGATGAACATTTTAGAAGGGCATTTCAGGTTCATTGAAAGTGATTTTAGTAAACCCTAGTTGGTTTCAGGGGGTGCTGGGGGTTCTGTCATCCACATTTCCAAGTTTAGGATCAAAGTAGACATGATGTAAGCACTCTAATGCATAAACTAGCTAGGGTGTGACAAGAAGCCCTCATCGCTGCCACTGGAGTACCAACGCGTCCTCGCCCCTTACCATGGCGAGCAAAGGAAGAGTATGAAAGAAGAAGGAGAAAGAGGTGCGTATGGAAAGGCACCATTCTTGCCCCCTTTTTATAGAAGGGCAGGCCAGGGGCTGGCCTCTCATCCCAAGGACGGCCGCCCCGCTCATCCAATACGGCCTCCCCCTCCCATCCAGAGACACGGGGAATTAGGGCCGACCTGCTGCTCCAACCAGCGACGCCTGATTTCCCACCGTGGCACTAACGCCCGTGCTCTATGCATCCACCACCTACCCTTCCTAAGGCATGGAGGACACGTGGCAGATGAACCCGAAGCACGAAAGCAAGTGGGCTGGCAGTTTCTACCCCCGTGATTGTGGATGCGAGCGTCTTGCAGGCCACGATCTGAGCTTTTCCCGTAACATGCGCACGATGCATGGGGAAATCGGAAACTGGCTCGAACTCAAGACTATTGAAGAAGCAAAGAAGATCTGAAGAGACGAGCCTCTTCAGCAACTCTGCATGTGCACATATTAGAACCTACCCCGGTGATGCTCGGCAGTGCACTCGGGGCAGGCCCGGGGGCTTCTGTCAGTGCAACAAATCCTGGGTCTGTTGCGCTGACTGTGTACATGCATGGGATCAAGAATGAAGCACCAACCCAAGACAGAGTACAAGAAACCAAGAGATTCGAAGGATCAACAAGCATATCAGAGGGACCAAGACCAAGCCAGCGAAGCAAGGTATAGTCAAGAGAAAGGCCTCCTTTGCTGGGTAAGCGAGCCCGTCAAGGGGCGAGGCCACCCTTAGAAAAAGATGACCAAGGCGTCCTGGCAGGGCCTGCCGGGACTTGCGGAGGCTAATTCACCTCACCAACCACTCCACCACGACTCACGTTGTCGATCAGTGCGGTGTCAAGCCACAGAGTGATTAAGTGGCAGCCATTCGCCACATGGCAGCCTATCCCTATAGGAAAATCCCACAGATGACACCCGTCCTGTGATATGTCAAACAAGCAGACATGGAGCTGGCAAGATAGCTTGGCAAGCCTTGCCGAGCAACCAACGATGTGATGTTGAGCGGTGCATTAAATGCGTACTATCAGCCCACTGAGTTAGGTAAGATAGCACTATTTGCTATCATATCAATGCATAATGACTACTTTGCCATTGTGGTGACCCCTTGATCTATAAAAGGAGGCCCTTGGTCAACCGAAAACAAGGTTAGAAAGGTGGGTAACTCACACCCCCATATGCGCGTAGTTGCTGCCGCCCTAAGGAAATCCTTGTCGGGTAAGTGTACTATGCTCCACCACCAGATTCCCACCATCAATACACCAAAAGCAGTAGTAGGGTTTTACGCCTCGCGGCGCCCCGAACCTGGGTAAAAATGCCTGTGTGATCTCTGTCGTGCTTTACACTCGTCTGCTCTTTGTGCAAAACGACTCCCCCCTGCCGAACCAGCAAGGGGCCTCATGGTCCCATAGGTGGTCATGGTTTTCCGCGATAGTAGCCATGTCTCACATGTAGAAAGTGGTAGTTCGGAGAGAAACGAGTTCACCTTAGTTTCGATAACCCTTGCTCGAGCTCTTGTCATTGGTCCATGTGGTGTCATAGGAGACGAAGGGAGGTCCATGCGGATGACTGTAGAATGTTGTGCATCAAATAAGAGTTGCTCCTCAACCTACTACACCTACTGAAAATATTTATTATGAGATTCCTTCAGGCATGATAGAGAAATTTCTAGCTAATCCTTATGCAGGAGATGGAACGGCGCATCCTAATATGCACCTGATATATGTGGATGAAATTTGTGGATTGTTTAACTTGCAGGTTTATCCGAAGATAGAGTCAATAAAAAGGTTTTTCCTTTATCTTTGGGGGGGAAAGCATTGACATGGTATAGGCTATGTGATGATATTGGAACATGGGACCGGAACCGATTTAAATTGGAATTTCACGAGAAGTTCTATCCTATGCATCTGGTTCATCGTGATCGGAATTATATATATAATTTTGGCCTCGTGAAGGAGAAAGTATCACTCAAGCTTGGGGGAGGCTTACGTCAATGATGTATTCATGCCCCAATCATGAGCTCTCAAGGGAAATTATTATACATAATTTTTATGGCTCGGCTTTCTCGTAATGATCAATCCGTGCTCGATACTTCTTGTACATGTTCTTTTATGAAGAAGACTATTGAATTCAGATGGGATCCTTTGGGAAGAATTAAACAGAACTCTAAAGATTGGGAACTCGATAAAGGTAAAGAGTCAGGTATAAAGCTCGAGTTTGATTTTGTTAAATCTTTTACGGATACCGATGCCTTTCATAAATTTAGCACTATGTATGGATTTGACTCTGAGATAGTAGCTTATTTTTGTGAATCATTTGCTACTCATGTTGATCTCCCCAAGGAGAAGTGTTTTAAGTATCATCCCCCTATTGAAGTAAAGGTAGAACAAACCACTAAAGCTAAAGAAGAAATTATTACTTGTAGTGTTAATCCAGTTATTCCTACTTCTTACATTGAGAAACCCCCTTTTCCTGTAAGGATAAAAGAACATGCTAAGGTTTCAACTGTGCGCAACAAAAATTGTATAAGAACACCTACACTCTCTAAAGAAATTAAAGTTGAACCTAATGTTGCTATGGTTAAAGATCTATCGATCAGTAACATTGATGGGCATGTTAAGAGAAGCTTTGGGAAGCCCTTTTTCACTAAAGTGGTTTTTATTGCATGTTGGAATATTTGGATCATCAGAAATGCTAAAGTTTTCAGGCATGAGAGAGCTAGGTTTAATAAGTGGAGATGTGCTTTCATTCATGACATCAGTCTTATGCAATATAGAGTGAAAGCTGCCTACAAGGATGATCTCCTGAGATGGGTTTCTTTTCTGCCTCCTTGAGGCCTCTTCTGTAACCTTTTGTTTCTTACTTCTTTAGGTTAGTTCGATTACCCCTTGTAATCCTTCACTTTTAATTGTTACCTGTCTTTAATAAAGCCTTTGATATGATGTGGAGGTTTTGCCCTACAGCTCCCAGTCAAAAAAAAACATTGATGGGCATGTTATTTATTTAAGTGGTGAAGCTGCTAGGATTGCTAAACCTGATGATAAAGATAAAAATAGACCTGTTGTTGGCATGCCTGTTGTCTTGTCAAAATAGGAGATCATTGTTATCATGTCTTATGTGATTTGGGTGTGAGTGTTAGTGCTATTCCATTTACTCTATATCAATAAATTATGAATGATATTGAACCTGCTGAGATAGAAGACATTGATGTTACTATTAAGCTTAGTAATAGAGATACTATCACACCACTTGGGATTGTTAGAGATGTTGAAGTCTTGTGTGGGAAAATAAAATACCCTACTGATTTTCTAGTTCTTGGTTCCCCACAAGATGATTTTTGTCCCATTATACTTGGTAGAGCTCTCCTGAATACGGTTAATGCTAAGATTGATCGCACTAAGGAAACTGTCGGTGTTAATTTTGGTGATGTGTCTCATGAGTTTAATTTCTCCAAATTCCATAGACAACCTCATGATAAAGATTTTCCTAGTAAAGATTAAATTATTGGTCTTGCTTCCATTGTTGTGCCTCCTACTAGTCAATTACAACAATATTTGCTAGACCATGAAAATGACATGCATATGAGCAAAAGAAACAAAATAGATGAGATATTCTTCAAACAAATGCCTATTTTGAATCACAATTTGTCTATTGAGACTCTTGGAGATCCTCTTCCACCCAAGAGGGACCCCATGTTTGAGCTTAAGCAATTGCCTGGTACATTGAAATATGCTTAACTTGATGAAAAGAAGGTATATCCTGTTATTATTACTGCTAACTTTTCAGAGCATGAAGAAAAGAGATTATTGAAAATTCTGAGAAAGCACCGTGCCGCTATTGGATATGCGGTTGATGATCTTAAGGGCATTAGTCCAACTCTATGTCAACACAAGATTAATATGGAGCTTGATGCTAAGCCAGTTGTTGATCACCAGCGACGATTAAATCCTAAGATGAAGTGGTAAGAAATGAAATGCTAAAGCTTCTGGGGGCAGGTATAATCTATCCTATAGCTGATAGTATATGGGTAAGTCCTGTTCATTGTGGTCCTAAGAAGGGAGGTATTACCGTTGTCCCTAATGATAAAAATGAACTTATCCCACAAAGAATTATAACAGGTTATAGGATGGTAATTGATTTTAGAAAACTAAACAAAGCTACTAGGAAGGATCATTACCCTCTACCATTTATTGATCAAATGTTAGAAAGGTTATCAAGAACATACACACTTATGTTTTCTAGATGGATACTGTTTTTCCCAAATACCTGTATCACAAGAGGATCAAGAAAAAACTACTTTTACATGCCCTTTTGGCACTTTTGCTTATAGACGTATGCCTTTGGGTTTATGCAATGCACCTGCTACCTTTCAAAGATGTATGACTTCTATATTCTCTGGCTTTTGTGAAAAGATTGTTGAGGTTTTCATGGACGATTCTTCCATTCACGGAACCTCTTTTGATGATTGCTTGAGCAACCTTGATCGAGTTTTGCAGAGATGTGAAGAAACTAAACTTGTCTTTAATTGGGAGAAGTGCCACTTTTATGGTGAATGAAGGTATTGTCTTATGTCATAAAATCTCCGAAAGAGGTACTGAAGTAGACAAACCTAAAGTTGATGCAATTGAGAAAATGCCATGTCCCAAAGATATTAAAGGTATAAGAAGTTTCCTTGGTCATGTTGGTTTCTATAGAAGGTTTATTAAAGACTTCTCTAAAATTTCTGGACTCTTACTGATCTCTTGCAAAAAGATGTTCCATTTGTTTTTGATGATGATTGTGTAGAAGACATTGAAACACTTAAGAATGCCTTAACATCTGCACCTATTGTTCAACCACCTGATTGGAACTTGCCTTCTGAAATTATGTGTGATGCTAGTGATTATGATGTTGGTGTTGTTGTAGGACAAAGAGTTGATAAGAAAATAATTGTTATTCATTATGCTAGTAAAACCTTAGAGTCTTAGACAGTGCTCAAAGAAATTATGATACCACCAAGAAAGAATTCTTAGTAGTTGTGTTTGCATGTGATAAGTTCAGATCTTACATTGTTGATTCTAAAGTAATTGTGCACACTGATCATGCTGCTATTAAATACCTTATGGAAAAGAAAGATACTAAACCTAGACCCATTAGGTTGGTTCTTTTTTTACAGGAATTTGACTTGCATATTACTGATAGGAAGGGAGCTGAGAATCCAGTAGCTGACAACCTGTCTAGGTTAGAAAATATTCTTCATGACCCACTACCTAAAATTTATACCACCTAATTTCGCATACCAACAAAAGAAAAGTTTTTCTTTGATTTAAGACATTACTTTGAGGATGACCCAAATCTTTATAAAGAAGGAGTAGATGGTATTGTTAGACGTTGTATACGTAAGCATGTACAGGGACAAATCCTACGGGAGTGTCACTCCGATGCTTACGGAGGACACCATGCGGGTGATAAAATTGCAAACAAGGTATTACAATCTGGTTTCTATTGGCCTACTATTTTTTCAAAGTGCACGTAAATTTGTTCTATCTTGCGATGAATGTCAAAGAATTGGTAATATTGGTAGATATCAGAAAACGCCTATGAACTATTCACTTGTTATTGAACCATTTGATGTTTAGGGATTTGATTATATGGGACCTTTTCCTTCCTCTAATGGGTATAATCATATTTTAGTTGTTATTGATTATGTTACTAAGTGGGTAGAAGTTATTCCAACTAGTAGTGTTGATCACAATACTTCTATTAAAATGCTTAAAGAAGTTATTTTCCCTAGGTTTGGACTCCTAGATATTTCATGATAGACGGTGGTTCACACTTCATTCGTGGTGCTTTTCGTAAATTTCTTGCTAAATATGATGTATGCTGTCAACAATAGAATTGCATCCCCTTATCTTCCTTAGTCTAGTGGTCAAGTAGAATTAAGTAATAGGGAAATAAAGCTTATCTTACAATAGACTATCAACAGATCTATGAAGAATTGGTCTAAGAAAGTTGACGATGCAGTGTGGGCTTATAGAACTACTTATAAAAATCCTATGGGTATGTCTCCATATAAAATGGTTTATGGAAAAGCATGTCATTTACCTCTTGAATTAGAACATAAAGCTTATTGGGAAATTAAAAAGCTCAACTATGATTCTAAACTTGCTGTTGAAAAGAGGTTATTTGATATTAGCTCACTTGATGAATGGAGAACCCAAGCCTATGAAAATGCTAAAATGTTTAAAGAAAAGGTCAAAAGATGGCATGATAAAAGAATACAAAAGTGGAAATTTAATGTGGGTGACCAAGTCTTGCTATACAATTCTCGTTTAAGATTTTTTGCAGGAAAACTTCTCTTCAAATGGGAAGGGCCTTACATTATCGAAGAAGTTTGTCGGTCTGGTGCTATCAAGATCAACAATGCCAAAGGTGGTGAATGGACAAACAATCAAGCATTATATCTCAGGTACGCCTATAAATATCGAGACTAATATTATTCGTTCCATAACACCAGAGGATTACATAAAGGAAACTTTTCGGAACGCTCCAGGACCCTGAAAAGGAATAAGTATGTGATACGGTAAGTAAACCGACTCCAAAAGTTCCATAAACGCAATTTTACTCTGTTTTGGAAAATTTAATTTTGTTTGGAAAACAATAAGTAGTCTAGAAAGCGCAGGAGCAGGGGACAAGCCTGGGGGCATGCCCTACTGATGGAGTCCTGGATTAAGGGGTCCTCGGACAGCCGTACTATATGCATATGCCAGACTGTTGGACTATGAAGATACAAGATAGAAGACTTCGTCCAGTGTCCGGATGGGACTCTCCTTTGCGTGGAAGGCAAGGTTGGCGATTCGGATATGAGGATTCCTTTCTCTGTAACTGACTCGGTGTAACCCTAGCTCCCTCCAGTGTCTATATAAACCAGAGGGTTTAGTCCGTAGGACAAGAACAATCATAATCATAGGTTAGCTTCTAGGGTTTAGAGTCTACAATCTAAAGGTAGATCAACTCTTGTAATACTCATATTATCAAGATCAATCAAGCAGGAAGTTGGGTATTACCTCCATCGAGAGGGCCCGAACCTGGGTAAACATTGTGTCCCCCGCCTCCTATTACCATTAGCCTTAGACGCACAGTTCGGGACCCCTACCCAAGATCCGCCGGTTTTGACACCGACATTGGTGCTTTCATGAGAGTTCCACTGTGACGTCGAAGATAGGGTTGATGGCTCACCTTGTTATCAAGGACAGCATCACCTCCGGGGGAGCTCTGGCCTTAGGCTAAACCCTCTGGCTGGGCGGCTTCGTCTCGATCGCCCGTTCAGCCGGCGGGCCCACGATGACTTCTCGGGTCATCGAAAATCATCTCCACGTTAGCTCGGAATACGTCGAGTAGATGGATCCAACGGAGTTATCGTCTCTAAACAGGCTCCTAGATCGCATCGCCGCTTTGGGAGTCGCTTCGGACTACGATCAGATTGGGCTTAAACCCGATCAGAGAGAGATTGAATCTCCGCCAATCACCCATCAGATAGCGGTGGTGGAGGAGCAATGCACCAACTCTTCCCCTATATTGAGGACGAAATATGTCTGGATTTTCGAGCTCACCGAGCCGGATACCTGCCTGCGGGAAGACGTGCCCTGAACTCCGAACTTAGAATCGAACCGTGGGCCAGAAAAATTGGTTGACATCCTGGAACCCGAACTATAAAGCTTGGAAACTCCTCAAGCTCTGGGTCACAGATCAGATCAGGGTTCGGACTTAAATCCACCCACCCACCCAGACTCAAGCGATCTTTCCCGCATCAGACAACAGTCCCAAGAGACGGTACATCACTTTTGGGCCAGATTCCTCCTTGTCAAGGACAAGGTCAAAGACTGTTGCGATGAAGACGCAATCTCATTATTCTGCAAAAATTGCACAGACAAGGGACTCCTTAATGCCATAAATCACCGTCACGTATCACGCTTCGATGACTTGGTGATTATAGTACAGAAGTACTGCATGATGGAAAGAGCCTAGAAAACTCAGGCAACCTTTTGGGATCTACCGGCTCTTGCTAAACCCCTCGTCCAAACAAAAAGGGTGTACCCTCATAGGTCGCCCGATCGAATCACGAAGATATCAAAGCACACTACAAGGCGCGCAAACGTTCTGGAGGGGTGGCTCGATAGGCCATGCAAAATACACACCACACCGGATACCGTACCAACACACAGCCTTAGAGCATGTTGGATACTTCGGCAGGTGGCCAAGAGCGGCGAGGATCTCCTCATAAAAAGCACCGCAGAGCAACATCCCACAGAACACAACACTACAGTATTGACAGTCTTCGAGACTTTCGCCTCAGGTAACAGGCGCAAGAGAGCACTCCGCGGCCTTGCCGAAGTCTGCCAAGTTGCACCAATAAACCCCTGGAATCACACGGCCATAACTTTCAGTGCCAGTGATTAACTGCAATTCAAAACAGTCCGGGCACCGGCCGCTTTGGTCCTCAGTCCAATCGTGGACGGCTTTCGGCTTACTAAAGTGCTCATGGACGGCGGTAGTGGACTAAACCTCATTTACGAGGAAACTCTCAACAAAATGGAAATAGACAGGAGCCGCATTGAGCAAAGCTGCACAACCTTCCGAGGAATTATTCCCAGCCGGGAGGCACAATGTGCAGGAAAAATCACACTCGATGTGGTATTCGGCACGCCGAAGAATTATCGGTCCGAAGAGATAACCTTTTAGGTGGCCCCTTTCACTAGTGGATATCACGCCTTGTTAGGGAAGGATGCATTTGCGAGCTTTCAAGCTATACCCCATTATGGGTACATGAAGCTCAAGATGCCCGGGCCCAATGGAATTATCACTCTTGCCAGTGATCCGGACGTAGCACTCCGCGCTGAAAATAAAACAGCCGCCTTGGCCCTCGAAGCATTGTCCGAAGCTCTCGCAACCGAAGAATTAACTGCATTACGCTCCACAGTGGATAAGGACAACGTGATACTCGATAAGTGATCCAAGTCCACCTCCTTTAAACCAGCGAATGAAATAGTCAAATTCCAAGTCCACCCAACGGACTTCACAAAGATAGCATCCATCGGGGCACAACTGGACCCCACAATCGACGCCGCACTGCGGGCGTTCCTACGCGAGAACTGGGATATCTTTGCCTGGCACCCTTCTGATATGCCGGGGATCCCATGCAGGCTGGCTGAACACAACCTCAACATACTGAAGGGATATAAGCTGGTCAAGCAAACACTGACGCTTTTCAGAACCCAAATGACAAGCTATGGGACAGGAACTAGCCAAATTACTTGAAGCCGAATTTATCAGAGAAATAAAACACCCAGATTGGCTAGCAAACCTCGTGATGGTACCAAAGAAGGATAAATCCTGGTGCCTATGTGTCGATTTCAAAGACCTCAACAAGGCTTGCCCTAAGGATCCCTTCCCTCTCCCGCGCATTGATCAGATTATCGATGCTACCGCGGGACACGTCTGATTGTGTTTCCTCGATGCATACTCCAGATACCATCAAATCAAGATGACGGAGTCCGATCAAGCCGCAATGGCATTTATCACCCCATACAGGCTTTCTGCTTCAACATTATGCCTTTCGGGCTCAAAAACGCCGGTGCCACCTACCAACGCATGATTCAAACATGCTTAGAGAAATAAATCGGCAAAACAGTTGAAGCATATGTCGACGATGTAGCCATCAAGAGCAGACATGCCGAATCTTTAATAGACGATCTAAGGCTCACGGTCAATAACCTCCGAACATATGAAATCAAGCTCAATCTGGAAAAATGTGTTTTCGGTGTTCCCGCCGGAAAGCTGCTGGGCTTCATCGTTTCCAATAGAGGAATTGAAGCAAACCCAGCTAAAATCTGAGCTTTGTCACAGTTGGCTACCCCAACAGATCTCAAACAAATCCAGAAACTAACTGGATGTGTGGAAGCTTTAAGCCGCTTTATCTCCAGATTGGGAGAAAAAGCATTGCCACTTTATCGCCTTATTCGACGAACCGAACACTTCAAGTGAACGGACGCGGCAATGGCCGGACTATAGGAAATAAAGGATCTTTTAGCAAGCAATTCAATCCTGGCCGCACCAACCGTTGGCGACCCCATGTTGTTATACATAGCTGCAACACACCAAGTTGTGAGTGCGGTGCTCGTCGTCAAACGAGAGGAGGAGGGACACAAATTTCCGGTTCAGAAGCCAGTATACTATGTATCTACTGTCCTCACACCATGCAAATACCGGTACCCACATTATCAAAAAATAGCATAGGCGGTCTTCATGGCATCCCGGAAACTACGACACTACTTTCAAGAGTGTCCAATCACGGTAGCCTCCGAAGTACCAATTAATGACATAATAAACAACCGCGATGCCACGGGCCGGATTGCCAAGTGGGCCCTCGAGCTCCTCCCATTCGACATCACATATAAACCACGACGAGCCATTAAATCCCAAGTACTGATGGACTTCATCGCCAAATGGACAGAGGCCAAACTCCCTAAAGAGTACGACACATACTCCAACTGGATCATGCACTTCGACGGCTCTAAAATGCTGGTAGGTCTGGGAGCAGGTGTTGTCCTCACATCCCCCACTCGAGATACAGTCCAATACGTATTCCAAATATTATACACAGACTCCAACAATGCAATCGAATACGAGGCTCTGTTGCATGGTCTTCGGATGGCTATCTCCATGGGCATTCAGCGCCTAGAAGTGCGTGGGGATTCAAACCTCACAATATCTCAAATAAATGGAGACTTCGATGCCAAAGAACAGAAAATGACGGCCTATCGTAATGCCGTCATTAAGATGTCAGCTCAGTTCGAGGGGCTTGAATTTCATCATGTGGCTCGAGAAAACAATCAAGCGGCGGATGTCCTCACCCTCATCGGCGCGAAGTGCGACCTTGTCCCACCTAACATCTTTCTGGAAATGCTTTTCAAGCCATATGTGGTGTGGCAAGGGGAAACCGGCAACATCAGTTCGGATAAAACCACAACCCCAGATTCCGAACACACTAACATCATCGGGGGCTCTGCCACCGAAATAACACCTTCGGCCCATCTCATCATGGTTGTTATCACCCCATGGACTGAACCCTTCTTGGCCTACCTTAACAGGCACGAACTGTCCGAGGATCAAAATGAGGCACGCTGCATTGTGCCGCGCTCTAAAGCCTACAAAGTCCATGAAGGAGAGCTTTATAAGAAAAGCGCTACCGGGTACTTCAAAGATGTATCTCCGAGGAGGAAGGACGGTCACCATGCCGCAGCTCGGGCCCTTGTAAGCAAGGCCTTCCGGACAGGTTTCTACTAGTCAACGGCCTGGGTAGACGCACAAGACCTTGTCCAACATGGCGTCGGATGCCAGCTTTTCGCCAACCAAAGCTATATGCCACCCACCGCCCTACAAACAATCCCCATAACTTGGCCTTTCGCGGTATGGGGTCTTGATATGGTTGGACCCCTTAAAGGGGGAAGCCGTAAGAAATAATACTGGTTGGTCTTGGTGGATAAATTCACCAAATGGATAGAACTCAAACCAGTTAAAACGGCCGAATCCGGACCCGTGATAGACTTCATATCGGGTGTTGTGCATCGTTATGGTGTCCCCCACAGCATCATCACCGACAATGGCTCCAATTTCATAGCCGATGTGGTGAAAACTTGGTGCGACAACATGGGCATTAAGCTCGATTATGCCTCCGTCTATCACCCTCAAGCTAATGGTCAAGTCGAACGAGCCAATGGTCTTATTATGAGCGGCTTCAAACCTAGACTAGTGCAATCCTGAAAAGAATTAGACATGCACTGGGTTGAGGAGATTGACTCCGTACTCTGGGGGATGCGGACCACACCAAATCACACTACCGAATACACACCCTTCTTCATGGTGTACGGCGCAGAGCCTGTGCTTCCCTGCGATATTATTCATGACTCACCTCGAGTGCGCATGTACGAAGAGAGAGAAGCCGAGCTCGATCGGTATGACAGTTTAGATGCCCTGGAAGAGGAGCGCGATCTCGTAAAAGCCCATTCCGCATTCTATCAACAACAGGGTCGTAGGTATCAAAGCAGAGAAGTACGTGCCAAGACTTACAATATTGGCAAACTCGTTCTACATCTACCAGAGAAGAAAAAGGACAAACTTAAGCCCAAGTGGAAGGGTCCCTTCATTATTGACAAAGTTCTCACCGGAGGACCGTATCGACTACGTGATGCATCCTATAACCTCCTCGAGCCGAACCCATGGAACACGGCCAGACTCCGAAGATTCTACGCCTAGCACCGAACTCCCTATTCGTCTCCTTCCCTCCGTTCCTTTTTATTTACTTTTCAGCTCTCTTCTCGCCTTTTCTTTTGAAAAGCTCTAAATCTTTAGTGTGGCTAGACTACACACTTGTGACGCACTAATCTTCAAGTATGTGCGCTCATTATACCTGGGGGCTTCTTATACAAGAGCTTAATATAATTATCTTCCGGGCATCAAGCCCACTGCATATGTGTCATTTTTCCATATGTACCTTTTCTTCGCTATTATATGCATCGATATGACTTAAGTTTGGCCAAGCTAGGTTGCCTGGCTCCTGTGCTTATGCCCTACGTTCCCATTAGTTCGGCTAGGGCATAAAGGGAGCACCTCTGCGATTGTTACTACCGGGTACTCCGGACGTGTACCTCAGACTGGGTGAAGCCGGAAGCTAGCGTTCTTAAGGGAATATTCGGTCGGTGGACTAAAGATGTTTTTTACCTATCACAATATAAACCCCCAGATGTTACATATACTGCGCTTTTTGATTGCAGTTCAGACATGCACGTTAATGCATGCGTACCTAGGGAAAGGAACCCTTAACGGAACTATTCTCTCTGGAAGATGTTTCTTACTATCCATGTAATATAACATATCTAGTTGGGTACTTCTCTGTTCAAGCAATTATGAACCCTACGCTTGGTTTCCACGCATACCCCGGTTTATATTACCGAGCGGGTATTTGGAAACACTCTGGACTGTCGGGTCTAGAGGCTGAAGCGAAAAGGTCCGCCATGACAAATGTTTTACAATCCGGCTAGGGACAAATATGTCAAGTGAAGTACATAGTCATTTAGACTCAAATGCTTCTTCTTCTATACCATCCAACAGGCTGTCTAGCTTGCAATCCTGTTGGGAATATTTTGCGGCTAATCCTACCTGGTCATATACCAGACTAACGGGAATTTCTTTCCCATCTGACCCTACAGGTCCGACCGGGCCATATGATTCGGATCGAGCTTGGTATTGTCACATCCCTAGTTCTGGTATGCTCAAAGCTAGCTAGTCATGTGTGCATCATGTTTCAATTCCATTTAAATTGAAATGAGGATTTGTGAAACCCTCAGAAATCATTTTCTGGAAATAACCCAGATAAAAATTGCTCCAAAAAGGTCCAAGAAAATGTTCATGTTGCTCTCTGAAAATATTGGTCAGAGGTACAATCCAAACAAATATTTTTAGGAGCTCATGGATATTTATTTTTGGGCATTTGGATTAATCCAGTAATTATTTTGCCTTGGATATATATATATATATATATATATATATATATATATATATATATATATATATATATATATATGTTATATATAATATATATGTCCAAAAATTATGCTAGTTGATGAGGAGCTCTGGAATAATATAACTAGCTCCTACAAAAATTGGCATAAGGAAATAATATGGTTTAGTATTTTTATTAAATCAAACAAATGTCACAAGAATAGAAAAGAAAACAAAAATGGAAGATCTTACCTGTGCAGCCGGCACTATGCAGTCTGGCCTGGCCCAGCGGCCCAGCAGGCCGGCCCAGCCTAACTGCCAGGAGCTTCTTCAAGCTCCTGCCAGTAGGAGCTGGTGCGTGGCTGCACCACAGCCGGCCGCGGCCACGTCTCCTCGCCACCTCCTGCTTCTCTCCCTCGTCGCCTGGAACGACCGGAAGTTGCCACGCACCCCCGCAAGCCTCTCTAGCTCTCTCCCGTGCCCATGCACTCTTCCCCCTCGCTCCCTCTCTCACAGCCGAAATCGTCGTCGCCGCCGTCCACAGCCACCATGGCCTCGGCCACTTCCGCACCTCCCCAACACGCTCCACAACTCCGCCGTGACCCCCTCTCCCTCCTCACCAAGCCAAGCAACCCGGGCGAGCTCCGCTTCGTCCTCGGCGGTGACGTCTTCGTCTCCAGCCGACCGAGATCGACAGCAGCCCTCCGGCCGCACCAGACCTTCCCCGAGCTCTCCGACGACGCCCCCGAGTCCGCCGTGAGCCCCTACATCGGTTCCCCCTTCTCCCCTTCCTCCTCGCGCTCTATAGCCCCACAGCCGCTCGAGCCCGAGCTCCGGCCAGCGCCGCGAGCTCCGCTCCGGCGAGCTCTGGCGCCCCCGCAACCTCTTCCTGGCTCCCGTGGATGCGCGGGAGCTCGGGCGACCATCTGGTGCCCCCAGCCGCCGCTCCCGTGGCATCCAACGGGGACTCCGCCGTGGCCAGTGGTCTCCGGCGACGAGCCCCATCGCATGAGCCGTGCCACGTGGGTCCAGCCTATCAGGTGATTATCTTACCGCTAATCACTGCCCAATTAACCCCCCTAACACTGACAGATGGGTCCCGGTGCCCTAATCTTTTATGTAGGCTAATAACCCCCCCCCCCGTTTAACCCTGAGAGACTAACGTGTGGACCCCACATGCCTGGTTTGACCAGGTCAGCGCCGTTGTCCTGCTGACACAGGCATGACACAATGCTGACGCAGTTATTCTTTTCTGGTATTAAAACAAATCAGGAAATTCCAGAAATTGATATAAACTTCAAAAATTCATAGATATTCAACCGTAGCTCAGCTTGAAATAAATTATATATGAAAAATTATCAGAAAAATTCAATCTATCCATCTGTAGTAGTTTTATGCATGACAAACCAACTTATACCTACTATATAAGTGAAAAAATATAAATGGCATTTATATGAGCTTATTTTGGAGTTGCATTTGAACCTTTAGTTCAAATGGACTTCAACCTAATGAATGCTAGTTGCATTAGCCCAAACAGCATCACATCTACATGCCATGATCATGCATCATATTGTTGCATATGCTTGTGTTTTGATTGTTGACACCGTTCCTTCTCGATAGGTCCTGCTCTGGAGAGTGCTCGAGAGTACCTGTCTGAGGAGCAGTGCCCCCCTGTTGACCTACCAGGCAAGCAAACCCCCTTGTTCATTCCGATACAATCCTGCTCTCTCGCTCCTGCTATTTGTTATTGCATTAGGACAACAACGATTCAATTGCTACTTTTTGTTGCGGTAGTTGAACCCATTCCTCTGCATGACCTGTCATTGCCATAGTAAATAGTTGAAACCCACTAGCATGTGTAGGAGTTGATTGAAGCCATGTTGTGTTCCTACCATGCCATGTCTGCTATTGCTTAGAGTGTGTCAGGTCTGATTCATTGGGAATGAATTGGAGTGCAGTGCTCTATGTTCTGTTGCTGAGAGTAAAGAGTGTGGACACGATTTGGTAAAGGTAGCGGTGAGAGGCCATGTAGGAGTACATGGTGGGTTGTCTCACTGGAACCGTCCTTAAGCACTGAGTTCTGTGTATGTCATCCAATGACTATCTACTACCACACATTGGGCTCCGGGTGCTCCAAGCCCTCTCAACTTATTAACCAACTTGATCTCTGTCCAGGAGGCGCAACTAGTTTCTGGTGTTTGTAGGTAGTGTTATTTTTCTACCAAGTGGCACCCGGCAGGGTGGGCTTGGGACAGACTAGGCACACGTGGCCTGGTGTACCGAGTGGCACCCGGATGGTGGGCTCGGGAACCCTTCACACATCATTTGGGGCCGTGATGGAAACCTCGACCGGACTCCCTTGCGGATAGATCCCGAATAGGCGATAAACCTGGACTAGGGTCTTGTGTGGTTAGTCAGGTTGTGGACGACACCCTCGCCAGGCTTCCACTTGAAGGTTGCCGAGATACATGACGTGTACATGGCGGTAAGTGGCGAGAGCGTGTGTGAAGAAGTACACCCCTGCAGGGTTAACATGATCTATTCGAATAGTCGGGTCCGCAGTTATGGACTTCTTGGATGCTTACATGGTACATAGACAACTTGAAGTGGATACTCTAAAATGCTCAAGACAAGTGTGAGTGCTATGGATGGCCTTCTCGTAGGGAGACGGGGATGAATCCATAGTATGGTATTGTGTGGTGATTAGTGGACTCATGTGCGTTGTCTCACCTCAAAGAAGTTTCTCGTAGTCGTAGAACAGGATAGCCACTGAGTCAAAGATGGCTTGCTGCGACTAAACCCCACATTACCTTCTTGATACAAATGCATGTATGATAGGATGTGATGTAAGTCTTGCTGAGTACCTTTGTACACATGTTGCTTTATTTATGTTTTTGCAGCGGAGACTTCGGTCTTACTAGTTTCCGTGGATTTCGACAACTAGCTTGTACCTCAGCTACGATCTTGATCGGATGTTGTAGATAGTCAAGCTCTTCAGCCTTTTTCATTTGTAGATGGTTGTACTCAGACATGTAATGCTTCCGCTTGTTGCTTGTATGCTCTAAATGAAGGGTCATGTGACCCCTGTTTGTAATAAATGCTATGATGGCTCTTCTGAGCCTTTACCTATATGAGTTGTTGAGTTATGTTGTGATGCCATGTTGTACAACACATACTTGCATGTTATGCGTACGTGTAATGTGTATTGCTATGTGTGGGATCTGACTTTCTAGTTGTTTATCCGTAGTAGCCTCTCTTACCGGGAAATGTCTCCTAGTGCTTCCAGTAAGCCCTGGTAGCTTGCTACTACTCCGGAACAATTAGGCTGGCCGGCATGCGTCCTTCATTCATGTGTCTGTCCCTTTGGGGAAATGTCAAGCGGTGTCTACCAGAGTCATGTTAGCCTGCTACAGCCCGGATTCTCTGGAGTCCTGCCAGCCCAGCTGCTACAGCCCGGATTCACTCGCTGATGACCAACACATTCGTTGCTGGGTCATGTATGCCTGTCCCTGTAAGTTAGTGCCACTTTGGGTTCACGACTAGCCATGTCAGCCCGGGTTCTTTGTCATATGGATGCTAGTGACACTATCATATACGTGTGCCAAAAGGCGCAAACAGTCCCGGTCATGGTAAGGCGATACCCGTGGGAATACCGTGCATGAGGCCGCAAAGTGATATGAGGTGTTACATGCTAGATCAGTGTGGCCTAGAATCGAGGTCCTGACAGGTATACCATGTTTTCATCATGGCCCAAGCCTCCCTCGCACCTTCTCGACAGGCAGATATCTTCCATAGTCGGAAACGCTGCCACGCTCCCTTGAAAAATTGTAAAAGCTCCCCCATACTTCCTGGTTGGGAGGCGGATGGCCACAAGGCCTTGGCGACACTCCACATGACCTGCTGAACTTGCTCGCGCAGTTGCGAAAGCTCTTGTAGAAGATCGCCTGAAGATCCGGGCATCTCCTCTTTGGGATGGCCAGTCAGCATACCTACACACATAACTCTGTTAGTTCCTATCTTTGCCAAACTATATAAATGTTCGTTTGAGCACATACTAAAAATGTCGTGTTGAAGCCTCTTATTTTCCTTCACGGATTCAGCTAGCTGGGCCCGAATATCTTTCAATTCTTCACCCAGCTAGGTATTGGCATCTCGGAGTTTGTTTTTCTCCTATATGACCCATGTAAGTACACGCTCACCAGCGGCTGCTTGCCTTTGCGCTCCTTGTTCACCCTCTTGTGGGATTCCCGGATTCTGTTCCGGATTATCTAAGGATTTTGGTCATCGGATATTGTTAGCGTTACTAGTTTATACATACAATTTTGTTTTTTCTCAATTCGGGAATACATACCAGTTGATGCCTTTTCGGATCTTGACAGCTCGGCCATAGCGGCCGTTAGCTGGGTTCGAAACTCTTCCAGCTCTTGAGACAACAAGTCATTCTTCTCCGAGAGAACCTATTCATATAATGATCCTTAAATCAGTTGTACCAACTACTTCAAGTTTCAGGGGCTACTGATATACATAATTATCATATTTTTATACTTACCCATATATCTTTCAAATACTCGTCCGTGGCTCTAGCAAGCCCATCCTGAGCGGCTCAGATGTATGCATCACCCGAGTTGAAGGCATTAAAAGCCTCTTCTCAAAAACTAGGGTCACAGAGTGCGGCCCACTGGCGCTGATGATTCATGGCGCTCTCCACTTTAGAATTTGTAACGGACATTCTATCTGAATCCTCTATATGAGGACAGTCCGGTGTCACTTCCATGTTGGCCTCCGTCCTCGGGGCCGGGTCTGAAATCCGTCTAGTAGAGGCACGATTGGCAGGATCCCCAGACATACTCCGGTGGATGTTTCTTTCTGCTAAGGCACAACGAATAGTGTCATACTTTAAGATGACAACCACGGAGCCTGTTTGAAGCCATACCTCCTTGATGACGGCTCCGCCATGTTTCTGTTCGCCTTTCTTTTTGAAGGCCTACCCGGCACGGGCGCCCCTTGTTGGCGAGTCGCCTCGGGTTCGGCTTGGTGTGACGATCTTCTTCCCTTTAGAGCATAAGAATTATGCGGTGGGTAAGACGGAAGGTGTAAATCCTTTCCGGAAGATAAGTCTCTTGTTTACTTACATGCGATGCAGCGAGGAGGCCGGGATAGTCAGCAATGATGGCCACTTCTGTGCCATCATAGCTCGCCTGGTGAAACACCCCTTCCACGAGCTCCATGAATATATTCGGATCCTCTTCGAATCTGTGGTCAAGGGCCCGGTTATGGTCCTCTGGCTGTGGTGTCGGGCTATGGAACTCCCTGGTTATTTTCCGCCATTCCTGTTATAAATGGACGGAGTAAATATTTATGGAAAAACAAGACTTAGGGAATGAATAGAGTAGAGTAATGGATGGCAGCTCACCCAGGTGGGAGGGTTGTACATGGAAAATCCATCCCGTGGCTTGATGCGGATGAACTCCTTTCTTTCCCCCTTGTATAAACCGGACAATATTTCCACCAGAGTGGTGGTGGAGTCCGGACCCTTCCGACCGCAGCGGGTGGCGTCGTCTTCTCCATTGAAGTGCCACATGGGATGCCCTCGGTATTGGAGTGGCTGAACCCCCCGCATTATGGATATCGCCATAACCTCGACTATTGATAATCTGGACTTAGCGAGCATTCTTATCTTGCTCATCAATTGAAGGACCTCCCTGCTATCTTCCTCTCTGAGGCTTCGGGGACGCCATTTGAGGCGTTTTCTCAGCGGAGCATTTGTAAACTCAGGAAGACCCATTCGGATTGGGTCGGGAAGGGAGACGTCCTCAATATAAAACCACTCGGAAGGCCATTCTTCAGATACCATCTTCATTGTGCCGGATAAGTATCCGGTCCCGGGGATGCGCCATATCTCGGCTCCGCCCACTTGGAATATTGATCCCCCTTGATTACGGGGGACAAGGTAGAACAGCTTCTTCCATAGCTCAAAATGGGCTTCGCAACCCCGAAATAGCTCGCAGAGAGCAACGTAACCTGCGATGTGCGGGACAGAGGCAGATGTGAAGTTGTGCAACTGGAGGCCGTAGAACTCCAGAAGCCTGCGGAGGAATGGAGGGATTGGAAATCCGACACCCCTCAGTAAGTAGGAAACAAGGCATACTCGCTCCCCCCTGGATGGGTTGGGAAAGTTCTCCGCTTGCTCCCCGCCATTGAAGGAAGCCAATCCGGCTCGAACGGGGACTAGATAAGCGGGAGGTAGAAACCCTTGGGTCTGCAACTTCACTAGTCGGTCGTGGGATACGGTACACTTCTCCCAATCGCCCGGCTTGGTGTTGCGAGAGAGGGAGGAAGAACTGCGAGCACCGACCATGCAGGAGTGGTTTTTTTTGGCGTGCTCTAATGATTCCTCGCTTGGGGAAGATGGTGTAGATTGGATCTGAAGATCCCCGTCTCTTTAATAGACAATTTATTTACATGGTTAGGGTGGCAAATGTAAAAATGCCCCGACTTCTCGCATTCGTTTGACACGTGGAGGCTGAGACTATTAAGGTGTAGAAGCCGATGAGCGTAACATTAAATGGGAAGTCGGACACTGCTATTTACAAAAGGTACTTTGAAGAGTTCGGAGAAGGAACCCGCCTTGCAATGCTGAAGACAATCTGCGTGCCGGACTCATCGTCATTGAAGCCTGGTTCGGGGGCTACTGAGGGAGTCCTGATTAAGGGGTCCTCGGACAGCCGGACTATATGCATATGCCAGACTACTGGACTATGAAGATACAAGATAGAAGACTTTGTCCCGTGTCCGGATGGGACTCTCCTTTGCGTGGAAGGCAAGCTTGGCGATTCCGATATCAAGATTCCTTTCTCTGTAACCGACTCTATGTAACCCTAGCTCCCTCTGTGTCTATATAAACCGGAGGGTTTAGTCCGTAGGATAAGAACAATCATAATCATAGGCTAGCTTCTAGGGTTTAGCCTCTACGATCTCGTGGTAGATCAACTCTCGTAATACTCATATCATCAAGATCAATCAAGTAGAAAGTAGGGTATTACCTCCATCGAGAGGGCCCGAACCTGGGTAAACATTGTGTCCCCTGCCTCCTGTTACCATTAGCCTTAGACGCATAGTTCGGGACCCCTACCCGAGATCCGTCGGTTTTGACACCGTCACCTACCCTCCCTGGGCATGACTCCCAAGCTTGTGGAGCCCTCGTGCACCATCCGGACTCCATTTTCTCCCAGATTACTTTTTTGCATGGTAAAAATTCATTATATAATCTCCCGGAGGTTTTGACCATCGTATTGCAACAATATCCTCTGTTTTCATTTCGTGCTATTTTTCTAGCGGTATGTCGTTACAAGATTCAGATGGAGAGAGCTATGTTTCCCACTATGTTGCAAATCCAAGGATCTTTGGGGACATATATCCCTATCTATGGTCGATAGATGAGGTGTAAGATGCCAATTTTCAGGAGACGAAAGACGGGAGCAAGAAAACAATGATTTGAGGGAGGAAAATTTCATCCTCAAACATAAGCTAGAGAAGCTTACCGCCACATCATCGACTTCATCATCACCACCTCCGAAGAAGAAGACTTGAGTACACGGTATGGGCACTCCCATTGGCTTGTGCTAAGCTTGGGGGAGGTGCCCCAGTATTGTATCACCATCTTTATCATTATCACCTATTTTAGTTCAACCCTTTTGGTTAAATCGTGATCTAGTAGAATAAAAGTTTTAGTATGATCTAGTCTTTAAGTTTTTGCTTCGTGATCTATCTATGTAATCGAGTATGAGAGTTATTATATAATAAAGATTAGTTTTGAGTTGAGTGTTTTACTTTCTTGCTTTGATCTTAGAGATGAAAACAAATAAAGGAGAACAAAGATTATATAATAAGCTTATGGGGAGTGATGACTTCACATATAAGAAATATAATGCATGAAATTTGTTGAAGGTTGACAAACATAGTATTGGTCATTGTTGCAATTAATGATAAGTAATAAGGAAAGAGAGGTTTCACATATGAATACACTATCTTGGACATATTTGTATCATTGTGAGCACTCATTAAAATATTATCTGCTAATAAGTTGATGTTAGACAAGGAAGACAACGTAATGAGTTGTGTTTTCTTATATCCGAATAAAAGTTATATTGTCATGGATCCTGCAACATGTGGATCTTGCTTTTCATCCCATGCTAGCCAAAATTCTGCACCAAGTGGAGATACTACTTGTGCATCCAAAAACCGTTAACCCAGTTTCATGTCATGAGAGTCCACTAACCTGCCTATGGATTGAGTAAGATCCTCCAAGTAAGTTGTGATCGGTGCAAAGCAATAAAAATTGCTCTCTAAATATGTATCTTTTAGTGTGAGGAAAATAAGCTTTGTGCAAACTTGTGATGGGGAAGAAATAAAAGAGACAGACTGGATAATAAAGTTCGCTATCACAAGTGACAATATAAAGTGACGCATTAAGATTTTGTGCATCCAAATAAAAAGTGCATGACAACCTCTGCTTCCCTCTGCGAAGGGCCTATCTTTTAATTTTTAAATACCTACCTTTATGCAAGAGTCATGGCATATTCACCATTCCTTTTATTTTTCTCTTTTTAGCAAGCACTATGTGTTGGGGAAAGATCTAGACACACATATCCACTTGGATATATGTGATCATAAGTTATTATTGTTGACATTACCCTTGAGGTAAATGGTTGGGAGGCGAAATTATAAGCCCCTATCCTTCTATGTGTCTGACTGAAGCTATGATTTCATAAGTATCGCGTGAGTGTTAGCAATTGTAAAAGACTAAATGGTGGTTGAGTATGTGAACTTGCTAAATGAAAGCTCTTACTTAGATTCTTTCTGATATTATGACACATTGCAATTGCATCAATGACTGAGGTCATAGTTTGTTAGTTTCTAATGAAGTTTATGGTTCATACTTTACCTTGTGAAGAAGCTATCACTGACAAAATATATTGTTGTTCTAATGATGATTATGATGCCTTCATGTACATATTTTGTTTTATGGACACCTCTATCTCTAAACATGTGGTCATGATAATTGATTTCAACTTTCACTTGAGGACAAGCAAGGTCTAAGCTTGGGGGAGTTGATACATCCCTTTTGCATGATGTTTTTATGTTGATATTTATTGCATTATGGACTGCTATTACACTTTATGATGCAATTCTCATGCATTTTCTCTCTTATTTTGCAATATTCACATGAAGAGGGACAATGTCGATAGTTGGAATTCTGGACCGGAAAGGAGCAAATCTGAGATCCCTATTCTGCACAACTCCAAATGTCCTGAAACTTCACGGAGAATTATTTTGGAATATAATAAAAATATTGGGTGAATAAATACTAGGAGGGGACCACCCACTACTGCAGGATGCTGCTAACGTGACACTATGATCAGAGACCCTTTGACAAAACTGTGTGCGATGCATTAATCGCAAATGATGATCTAAACAAACCGTCGAAAAAGATGCAAAACATTTGCGATGACGGATACATCAAACACGATTTAGATTTTAGTTGTGTGTGCGAGGTGGAGCATACGAATGATCCATATGAACTGTTTGCGATGAGACAGAACAACATAAACGGGCAGCCATATCAAGGTGTGTGTGATATACGGCATATAGTTCACTCTAATGAACTGTTTGTGATTAGGCAACACAACAGAAACGGTCAGCCAAATCAAGGTGTGTGTGATATACGACATACGGTTCAGTCGGAGGAACTATTTTCGATTAGGGAACATAAGAGAAATGGTTCAACTTAACAAGATGTGTGTGATATGCAACATAAAGTTTACATAGATGAACTATTTGCTATGAGCCAAAAGAACACAAATGATTCGTGTAAACAAGATATGTGTGATGCGTGCCAAACAACCCACTCGGATGAACTATTTGCGATGAGAAATTATAACACGGATGGTTACTACAGTTAATTCGTGTGTGATTCTGTGTGTACAAAAAACTTTGAAAAATGCAAACTAGTTGCTTGCAGTGGCTAGGGGTATCGTACTCGATGCGTATGCGAGTACTCGTGTGCGATGATTAGTAAGTTACACATATGTTTCCTTATGTTACCACGTGTGTGATAGATAACACGTGGCACCACATATGGTATTCGGGTTGTGTGCTCCACTCAGTCTTCTTGCGCTCCACATGGGTGAATTGTAAAATCCCCGCCTCTTCCCTCTTTGGTTTCCCGCCACTAGCTAATGGCTTGCTGCATATAACCCAGGCGGCAATGCACTATCGCAACACTATGCGCAGATCTAGTCCTCACCCATCTACCATTAGTTATTCCAAGCATGCCAGACAACGACCAAAGCTTCAACGTCGACCCCTACCCGCATTACATCTTTGATGAGGAGAACGACCCGGAGCAGGTCAGGGAGCAAGAGCATCATTGTCCGGTGCAGGCACCATGGCCCATCGGCTTTGATATCGGCATGACAGTCCTTGGGCGCACAATCGACATATTGCAGAGGAAGTGTGATGAGCAATTTGCCATCCACCGCGCAAAAGATCTAGAGCAGCTCGCCGACATGATTGACGACCCACCCGAAGAGCCGCTGTCACCAGTGCCCATCGAGAGCCTGATGCCCTGCAAGGAATGGGCAGAGGACCTCTACGATTCAGTCAAGACAGAGACAGCCTGCGGCTTCATCATTGCCGGCAGTGGTCGTGTCAACCTTGATACCAATGATGTGGTGGCCAGGCTCGACGCATCCTTGGCGGAGCTGACGTCCCGATGAAGTAGAACATTGCCAACATGGTATCTTGAGGATGCAGGTAATGGACGGAATTTGCTACCAGGCCAGAGACATGGAAATGGAGTGGTTCCGCAGAGATGTCATATGCGCGATTGCATGAGCTCTTTTAGAAGAGGCCCAGCAGCTCGAAGAGCCTCCTAGCACCAGCAGCTCCATAGGCGAAGGATGGTCGGGAAACTTGGAATGAACGACCACAAGGGTGCTATGCTGAGCATGGAGTCTGAGAAGACCTCCGTCGGAAGGCCGCCAACTCAGCCTTTTATCTTATATTTTATTATAATTGTATGCATATGTAGGTCTCGAGTGTTTCAGGCGTTGTCGCATGTGGCATTTTAAATTATCCTGAATATGTAAGACAATTATTAACCGTTGTCATTGTAAATTTGCCTCAACGGCGAGCAGAGCGCGCGTTGGGACGCCAGAGCGAAGCATGTCGCGCCCGCCTCAATGGCGAGCAAAACACGCGGATGAACGCGAGCAGAGTGCGCCTCGGCCGCCAACGGCGAGCAACCATATGGTCAACCTTTTGGCACCCCGTGGGAGGCGCGACGTTCCATCCATCGGACACTATGGTGATATCTTTATCGTGTGTGATAGTGGGCAGACACGTACACGTACATCCAAGAACATGGGCCCACATATGCCGTACGGGTACCATTTCGGGCTTCCGATGTGTGGCATACAGTTGGTCCATAAGAACTATTTGCGATGAGCCAGAACAACAGAAACGGGCTTTGTAGGCCCAGAACCATCAATAAATTTTTACTTTGTTTCTTGTCACATTGCAGATTACAATGCAATAGTTAATTGCAAATCTGTTCACACCGATCAAACCAACATGTGTTCACACTTAGCTCCGGGCTATAAAAACTACCCAAGCAAAAATTACTTCACAGTTCCTCTCCTCATCACCCACAAAACTAGTCTTTCCTGTCAAGTCGTTCTGCCATGACCGGTAGGAAGAGTTTCGGGTGGACATATAACCAGGGAGCAAAGACCAAGGCGATGGAAGCACTAGAGAGGCCCCGCCACCAAGAGGCAGCCGCAACAGAGATGTCCCGGCGCGCCGTGGAGCCCTCGAACGACCTCTCACCGGCACGCAAGGGCTCTCACAAGTGCACTCGCCGCATCAGCGATTGCGACGAGCTGTCGTTGCTCAAGTCCTTGGCCGGCGACGACAACATTTTTGCTGGCCTCATTAAGCAGCAAGAGTTGGTAGACGGCTTGATGAAGCTGCTCGAGGTCAGCGATGGCTCAGTTGAGAAGGCGACAGGCCTGGTCGAGGAACTCATGGGTGACAATGCGAAGCTCCTCAAGGCGCTCACCAAGAAGGAGGAGGAGGCCGTCGGCTGGAAGATGCTGCATGAGCAGAGCAATGCCTCGGGGATGACACTGACAACGGTCGTTAAGGAACTGATGGGTGACTTGAGGAAGCTCCAGGTCAAGCGCGAGCAGGAGGCGGAGGAATCCGTGGCTGCTTTCAAGCAAAGTCCTGAGGAATTGAAGGAGCTGGAGGATGTCATCGCCCGACAATCCATCGTGGAGTAGAGACAGTAGCGACCCAGATCATTGTCTGCAATTTCCTTCTTATCTTGCCCCGTCTCTTCCGGGCTTTGCCGCTTGTGGCATTTTAAATTATCCGGAATATGTAAGACAATTATTATTCGCGCCATTGTAGATTGTCGTCGTATTATCCGTTGCCATTTTATTTGTCGTCGTATTATCTGTTGCTCTATGTGGCATTTTCAATTAGGCCAGAATACGAGTTGAAAACACGAACAATGCAAATACTAACGTTGAGTGGGGCCATGGGATCACAAGCAAACACCCTCCATCCAGGTGCTTTAGTTAACCGCGTGTTAAATAGCGGCTCGGCCGCCATTAATGGAGAAGTTGTGAGCAAGGCGGGCGACTGATGGAGGTCAAAGAGCTCGCTTCCCGATGAGCATGGGCGGCCTCCCTGCTCGCATGTGTCCCGTAGAGCCTACAAGGTGGACAGGATGCACACATCCCGTCGAGCCTACGCAGCGCACTGCTCGCACGTGTGCCGTCGAGCCTGGACGACGGACTTCTCGCGCTCGCCCCGTCTAATCAAATAGTTGCACGCACGCCACTGAGCATGGTTAAATTTTGGCAAAAATACAAAGATGACCAATGAACGAGGACGAAGGTAGTACTATCCCATAAGGAAAGAGGGACTCGTGGCTGCACTTAAATGGTTACGGGAACACACGGTTCATATAATACAAATGTTTGCGATATTAACGTGTCAACTATTTGTTTCAAAAGGACTTCATTGGCCATTAATGTGTGCGCCTTGTCTCAAACTGGACGATTTGTTTTACCACGACATATATGTGCCATGTCATGAAACCATGCCAAGTTTCATGTTTTTGGGTGAGTTTTCAATTTACCGGGATTTAAAAACCGATATTCTCAATGTTTCAGGATGACGAGAAGTTTGTAATTCATTTCCATTCCTTCAATGAGACCTAAACATTCACCAATGACACAAGTACAATTTTCCACCAATTTGGCTTCACTGGAGCATGTACTTGTAGTTCAAATTTGGATTATGGACTACATTAAATGCCTAGAAAACTCAATTAATATATAAAATGGCCAAACGAACCCTGAACAGTTTCAAATTTCAGCACGACACTCATGTTATTCTATGTTGCTTGTAGAAAACAAAGTTCAAGGCGAGAAGAGGCAGCGAGTATCGTTGTGCCCACAATAGGGGCATGTTTCCCTACCGGAACCATGAGGGTTGCGATAAGCTTCGGTTAGTAAGAGGCTTGTAATATAGTTTGGCCCAAATTGGACAGTTATTTTTCCAACACATATATGTGCAATGTAGTGACACTGATGCGGAGCATCCCACGTTCATCCCCATGTACACTCCGACTACTCTCCAAGCCCCAAGAGGACATATGACGAGACCTTGAACATACGCCATTGGACACAAGGTGAACTCACTCCTCTTCGAACCGTCACTTTCCACATGTGAGACATGGCTATTACCTCATGCATGGACCTTGCATATACCCAGGTACATCCGAGATGACCATGGAGAATCAAAGGAACAAGGCCAAGCATGGAAGAGGAGAAGGAAGAAGAAGAATGGAGCAAGACAGGACTTGCCCGGATCATCCGGACCCCCAGCCGGATGATCCGGACCCCCCGCCCGGACGATCCGGGTAATGTGCCCGAAGACACCCGAAGCCTGTTAGATGAAGCCGGATCATCCGGACCCCCAACGCGCGGATCATCTAGGACCCCATCCAGATCATCCGAACCATGCCTGCGCACGTGACTTGGGTCGAGGCCCATGTACCCCTTCGCCCTTCACTTAGCCCCTTCGTGGCTTAAATATATATAGTCATCCCCCTCCCCATTTGAGGGCTAGCATTGTGATAGCTCATATTTGAGATAGAACTTTGCTCAACCATACGGATCTACTCCTCATGAGAGACCGCTGCCTCTTCGGAGAAGATCCATCTTGGATTCAAGACCCCATTCATGGGATGACCCTCAAGGCCTCCTCACGGAGATGAACTAGCTACTTGTATTGTCATTTGTTGGATCTGAATCATGTATCTCTTTGTGTTTCGAGGATCTAGCACATGTGTGACCAGATCTTGTTAGTTTGAGTGATTCTCTCATGTTTCCCCTCAAGATTTCTCCTCGTGTTCTTCGTGTTCTTCGTAGGACTCCCTCCAATCGTGAAAGATCGGGCATGTAGGGTTCTACCCTACATCATCTTGGATCAGAGCAAGGTTGATCACGAATTTGGAGCCCCTACTCCTCTTTTTCTAGCCTAATTTTGTTGTGTTTTTCCCCAATTTCGAAAATCTAGCCGCATTTTTTTTGTGATTTGTTGGCTTTGATGATGTTTTGTTGATTTTGATCTGTGGATTTGCTTAGTTTCAAGTGGATCTATCATCCCCCATCTTTTCCACACTTTCCATCCACAAAATCTCCGCAATTTTTTGCCCCGAAATCACCCAATTTCCGCCCAAAAATTCGTCCCCGAGAGGAAATCCCGAGAAGTTTGACCTGTCGTGATCATCCGGAAGTTCTCCCGGATCATCCAGACACCTCCCGGATCAGCTGGACCCTCTCCCGGACGTCCGGATAATCTAGACACCCGAATACCCGTACCCGAGTTGATGAACCCGGATCATCCGGATGTACTCCCGGATCATCCGGACATAGCCCGGATGAGCTGGACCTCCTCCTGGATGTCCGGTTAACCCTGAAACTGACACGGACAGATTTTTGATTTGGCCATAATTAATTCACCGGGAGTCCTTTTTGACGTTATTTAGCTTGTTTTGAAGCTATTGACATCCCCCATCCCACAAAAATATCACCAACATCATTTGACTCCATCAATTTTTTGGAACTTTAGCTTCTTTGCCTAGGGCCACCACCATATCACCCGCATTACCACCACCGACTTCCGCAACCTAACCCATTTTGTTCCCCGTAGCATTAGTGGTTGCTTGAGTAGTGATTCGAGTCTCCTAAGGTGTTTCGGCTACTTAGCGACGGTTACTTCTTCATCAACCACCACCACTTCCACATAACCTTGCCCACCATACATTTCCACCAACTCTAACACAATTTTGTTTGAGCTTGTTTGAGCTGTGGCTTGTCTCTCCTAAGGTGTTTCGGCTACTTAGGGACGGCGACTTCAACTTCAACTTGCATAGCCCATCATCTCACTTCCACATTGACGAGTGCAAACCACCACCACTTTCCACTACCACCATTTGACTTTTGTCCTTGAGATTTTGAGTTTTGGTTTTTCTGCTTCCTGATGTGTTTCGCTAATTAGGAACGGGTCCACATCGACAACACCACCTCTCATCATCGCCACAGACGGTAACCCCAACGACACCATTGTACGTTCTCCTTGCAATTGCATTGATAACCCTAGCCCATTTTGCGTCACTTGCCTATCGAGACTAGCCATTGAGTATTGCCGGCAATGTTACTTCTGCACATTAGTGATCATTGGTCTACATCTTCTATTGCATATATACCATATCATATTGGTATCATTTTGGTATCATACCATCTCTTGTGCCACAAGTTTATTCCTGCATATATACAATTGCTATCTTGGTTTGTGCATTGTGCAAAAGTAGCCATACAAAAATAATAATAAGCTTTTAAGCAAAGAAAAAGAGAGCAAAGATCTTGTAAGCAATAGCCATAGTATCATACCACATTGCATATAAGATTTTCATATCTGATCATCTTGGATCATCTTGTGAGAAACACCGGGAACCATATATCCATAGCATACTTCGGATAGAAGTCGTTGCATTTTTGTCTCTTATAGGTTGTCCACAAGTGTCGTATCCTCCTATTGGGCAATCATGCTAGCGTCTCTCCCGAGTTGTGCAACACGAGCGTTTTCCGTGGATTCCAAATTTTGTGCTCATTCCTTGGTTGCACGACCCCATTTATCTATCCATGTGTGTGTTTCAGTGTGCCATTCATTGCTATTGGTCTACTTGTTTCGCTTGCGAATTTGTGAATCTCTTTCAACATTATTGACTCTTGCTAACATTTTGCATCAACTTTTTTGTGCCACTATCCTCACCGAGCTCCACCAAAAGCTTTACTTGTGTAGGTGTGAGAAATCGACGAGATCGGTACCAATTGTGTTATTTCCTTGTTACATCAGTGAGTGATCATTGATCCATTCTCAACATCGGTCAAGGTACATTTGGTATAGTTCTCTCCTTTCTTCCACTCATATTTGCTCGAGTCTTGTGATGGATAGGCAAGGCATTTCATCTCCGGTCTTAAACAAAAACGACGGCATGAACAACTACATCACCAAAGCGTCCATCTTCGTCTACAACAACAAATGCAAGCCGCACATTCTACCTTGCGAGAGCGCATTCAGAACGTCTCCATCGACATTCGTCACTCTGAAGCAAGGAAAAGGGACTACATCGACAAGAATCTTTCCGCACAAAAAGAGGAGCAAGATGCAAGGATGGAGGAGATGAGGGCCTTGATCAAGTCTTCTTCCCCTTCATCATCTTCAAGGCAGCGACGTTCAAGCCACAAGTCCTCGGAGCGCGAAAATGATGCAAGTGCAATTTGTCCATGTCCACATCTTCGTGACGACCACCACCACGTTCGTGATCCACATCATCATGAAGGTCAAGTCACTTCCAAGCAACATGTGCACGACGACGATGAACGACATCTACTACGAGCTCAACCATGACAGTGACATCATCATCATGAAGTTGCTCCACAAGCGCAAATGCACAAGTCCCAACAAGCCCCACTTCACGCCAAGTCCAAGCTTCATGAGCAAAACAGAAGACCGTGAGACGAGCACCACCAAGACGGAGTTACGGCTACACCAAGTGTTCTCAAGGCATCTTCGCCTTTGGATGTACGGCATCTTCGCCTACTTCCCACGAGTACACCTATAATGACTGCATCAAGTCCAAGGCAACCACCTACGAGCGAGGGTGACACTTCCATCTTCGGAAGCCCCTTAAGGAAGATGGCCAAGCATGGGACATTCCCTTCGCTCATGGAGACGAGCTACGAGGTGCCACATCATATGGGCCTCCAAGAACAAGACGGTGACAAGAAGGTCGAGCAAGGGCCATCCCCTTCGACCATGGCGACGAGCGTGAACCTCTTCAACAACATGAAGACGACGCCCCAACATGACTCCTACTCCGAGTCAAGCTACGAGACCGCACATGAGACTTCATCTTTGGTCTCGAAGGAGAGTGATGTTTTGCCACATCCTATGTATTCATATTTGGAGGCGTTATGGATAAGGAGGTTGAGCATGGGACTATCCCTTCAACCAAGGCGGTGATAGGAGTTGAGCATGCAGACATTTGCACCTACATATATCCGACACCCTCATATGAAGAGATGCCCCAAGTGCCATGTGAGGACAGCTGTCGGTGTCAAAACCGACGGATCTCAGATAGGGGGTCCCGAACTGTGCGTCTAAGGCTAATGGTAACAGGAGGCGGGGGACACAATGTTTACCCAGGTTCGGGCCCTCTCGATGGAGGTCATACCCTACTTCCTGCTTGATTGATCTTGATGATATGATTATTACAAGAGTTGATCTACCACAAGATCGTGGAGGCTAAACCCTAGAAGCTAGCCTATGATTATGATTGTTCTTGTCCTACGGACTAAACCCTCCTGTTTATATAGACACCGGAGGGGGATAGGGTTACACAGAGTCAGTTACAGAGAAAGTAAACTTCATATCCTAATCGCCAATCTTGCCTTCCATGCAAAGGAGAGTCTCATCCAGACATGGGACGAAGTCTTCTATCTTGTATCTTCATAGCCGAAAAGTCCGGCATATGCATATAGTCCGGCTGTCCGAGGACCCCTTAATCCGGGACTCCCTCGGTAGCCCCTGAACCAGGCTTCAATGACGATGAGTCTGGCACGCAGATTTTCTTCAGCATTGCAAGGCGGGTTCCTTCTCCAAATACTCCAAAGTAGATCTTGAACATAAGAATCGTGGCTCTACAAAACAAATTCCATATACCACCGTGAAGAGCATAATGTTTTCACGAGTCCAATCTGCTGACAACTTTTGCAACATGTCATTACGTCATCATTTGGCCATTATTTTGAATCATTTTTCCAACCTGCTGCTCCACGCTTCGCGAGGAGGTTTTATTGGGACGTCTTGTCGAAGCGGAGATCGTGTCCCCTTATTGCGGGATTCTCATTAACACGGGCGTGGGTAACCCAACCGTCCTGGTGGTATGATTCTTTGGGAATAGGCATATTTTAAGGCCACGTAGGGGACGTTTGATAATCGTCATCTTTATAAGGAGGCCGAGACCCGCCTTTCCCCTTTATGCTACTCCCCTCCGCCTCCCACCTCGAGTTCCAACACCCAAGGTTTAACCAGTCACTTCAAACCTCAGGCCATGTCCGGATCCAGCTTTCAAGGCCGGTGGATGGCTTCATCTGTCACCGAGGAGGATATCATGAAGCTCAGGGAGGCGAGGTATTTGACCGTGGAGATCCTTCATAGGCTTCCTGCACAAGGGCAGGTTATCCCTACTCCTAGACCTAATGAGAGTGTCGTATTTATCCCTCACTTCCTCCGGGGGCTAGGTTTCTCCCTTCATCCCTTCGTTCGAGGGCTCATGTTTTACTACGGACTAGATTTCCATGATCTAGCTCTGGACTCCTTCCTTCACATCTCATCATTCATTATCGTATGTGAGGCCTTCCTCTGTATCTCTCCACACTTCAGCTTATGGCTCAAGATATCCAATGTAAAGCCGAAGATAATAGATGGGAGACACACGAAGTGCGGAGGTGCTTTAATAAGCAAATTGGCTGATATCGTCTGGCCAAAGGGTTCCTTCACTGCAGCTTCTGGCCTATGGAACCGGGAGTGGTTTTATATCACGGAGCCTCATGGTACAAAGTGGGTGGCTTCACCCATCTTCCGGTCCGGCCCTCCGCCACAGCTTGCATTGTGGATCAACAAGGGGCTGGATTGGGGATCGCTAGATGAAGTTCAAATGCTGCGAAGCCGCATTCGAGACCTTATTAAGAAGGACATCGATCTCATCAAGGTAATCCAAGTTATGTTAGCCCGTCAGGTCTTGCCATGCCAGCGCCGACCTCTCCGTATGCGGGATTTCAATCCGGAAGGACCGCGAACCATTCAACGCTTCTTCGGCACAACGCTCAAAGGGATGTATGAATTATTCTTCGGGTCACGAAAAAGGTGTCAGGACACCTGATGACCCACAAGTGTAGGGGATCAATCATAGTCCTTTCGATAAGTAAGACTGTTGAACCCAACGAGGAGCAGAAGGAAATGATAAGCGGTTTTCGGTAAGGTTTTCTCTACAAGCACTGAAATTGTAGGTGATAGATAGTTTTGTGATAAGATAAATGGTAACGAGTAACAAGTAAATAAAGTAAATAAAGTGGAGCAAGGTGGCCCAATCCTTTATGTATCAGAGGATAAGCCTGGACAATTTCTAATAATGAGAAAGGAGCTCCCGAGGACACATGGGGATTATCGTCAAGCTAGTTTTCATCACGTTCATATGATTCGTGTTCGGTACTTTGATAATTTGATATGTGGGTGGACCGGTACTTGGGTACTGCCCTTACTTGGACAAGCATCCCACTTATGATTAACCCCTATTGCAAACGTCCGCAACTACAAAAGAAGTATTAAGGTAAACCTAACCACAACATTAAACATATGGATCCATATCAGCCCCTAACGAAGCAACACATAAACTAGGGTTTAAGCTTCTGTCACTCTAGCAACCCATCATCTACTTATTACTTCCCCATGCCTTCCTCTAGGCCCAAATAATGGTGAAGTGTCATGTAGTCGACGTTCACATAACACCACTAGAGGAAAAGACAACATACATCTCATCAAAATATCGAACGAATACCAAATTCACATGACTACTAATAGCAAGACTTCACCCATGTCCTCAGGAACAAACGTAACTACTCACAAAGCATATTCATGTTCATAATCAGAGGAGTAATAATATGCATAAAGGATCTGAACATATGATCTTCCTCCAAGTAAACCAATTAGCATCAACTACAAGGAGCAATGAACACTACTAGCAACCCACAGGTACCAATTTGTGGTTTTGATACAACATAGGATACAAGAGATGAACTAGGGTTTTGAGAGGAGATGGTGCTGGTGAAGATGTTGATGGAGATTGACCCCCTCTCGATGAGAGGATCGTTGGTGATGATGTTGGTGATGATTTCCCTCTCCCGGAGGGAAGTGTCCCCGGCAGAACAGCTCCGCCAGAGCCCTAGATTGGTTCCGCCAAGGTTCCGCCTCGTGGCGGCGGAGTTTCGTCCTGTAAGCTTGCCCACGATTTTTTCCAGGGTAAAAGCTCTGATATAGAAGAAGATGGACACCGGAGGCCCACCAGGGGGCCCAGGAGATAGGCGGCGCGCCCTGTAGGGGGGGAGCGCCCTCCACTCTCCTAGAGAGGGTGTGCGCCCCCTGGTGTATTTCTTTCGCTAAAAAATTCTTATTAAATCCAAAATGATGTTTCGTGGAGTTTCAGGACTTTTGGAGTTGTGCAGAATAGGTTTCCAACGTTTGCTCCTTTTCCAGCCTGAATTCCAGCTGTCGGCATTCCCCCTCTTCATGGTAAACCTTGTAAAATAAGAGAGAATAGCCATAAGTATTGAGATATAATGTGTAATAACATCCCATAATGCAATAAATATTGATATAAAAGCATGATGCAAAATGGACGTATCAACTCCCCCAAGCTTAGACCTCGCTTGTCCTCAAGCGGAAGCCGAAATCGAAAAATATGTCCACATGTTTAGAGATAGAGGTGTCGATAAAAATAAAATACGGACATGAGGGCATCATGATCATTCTTATAACAGCAACATATATAGATTTTATCATATGATTTCTTATGCTCAAGTAACAATCAATTCACAATGTCAAGTATGGTTCAAAAACTTCATTGGGAACTAATAAACTATAATCTCAGTCATTGAAGCAATTGCAATTTATCGTAACATCAGAAAGAGTCAACAATAGAGCTTTTCAGCAAGCTCACATACTCAACTATCTCGTAGTCTTCTACAATTGCTAACACTCACGCAGTACTTGTGGTTATGGAGTTTCAGCCGGACACTGAGAAAGATAGGGGCTTATTGTGTTGCCTCCCAACGTATTCACCTTTAGGTGATGTCAACAATAATAGCCCATGCTAACTTACATCCAATTGGATATATATATCATGATCTTTCAAACACGAGGAGCTTGCCAAAGGATAAAATGAAAAAGGGAAAGGTGAGGATCACCTTGACTCAAGCATAAAGTAAAAACATAAAGTAAAAGATAGGCCCTTCGCAGAGGGAAGCAGAGGTTGTCATGTGCGTTTAGGGTTGATGCACAAAATCTTAATGCAAAAGAACGTCACTTTATATTGCCCCTTGTATGTGGACCTTTATTATGCAGTCCGTCGCTTTTATTACTTCCACAACAAGATCGTACAAAGCTTATTTTCTCTGCACTAATAAGTCTTACATAATTAGATAGCAATTTTTATTGCTTGCAACATGACAACTTACTTGAAGGATCTTACTCAATCCATAGGTAGGTATGGTGGACTCTCATGGCAAAACTGGGTTTAAGGATATTTGGAAGCACAAGTAGTATCTCTACTTGGTGCAAGGAATTTGGCTAGCATGAGGGGGAAAGGCAAGCTCAACATGTTTGGAAGGTCAATGACAATATACTTTAACTGAGATGTCGGAAAGCATAAACCATTACGTTGTCTTCCTTGTCCTACGTCAACTCTTTTAGCATGTCATACTTCATGAGTGCTCCCAATTATAAAAGGTGTCCAAGATAATATATTTATATGTGAACCCCTCTTTCCTTATCACTTCCTATTAATTGCAACGATGACCAAAACTACGTTCATCAACTCTCAACAATTTTTATGCCTCATACTTTCTATGTGTGAAGTTATCACTATCCATAAGATCAATATGAACTTTTATTCTTTCTACTTTCTCAAGATCATAGCAACATAGCAAAGCCCTTAACTCAACACTAATCTTTATTATAGATAGCTCACGGACTCGACTACAAAAAGAGATCACAATGCAAAACTCAAAACTACTTGATATCAAAACTTGAATCTACTAGATCAAGATACTACTAAAAGGATCGAACTAAATAAAGCGGTAAAGATAGGAGTGTGATGGTGATACGATACCGGGGCACCTCCCCCAAGCTTGGCAGTTGCCAAGGGGAGTGCCCATACCCATGTGATTATGTCCTCGGAGGTGATGGAGGTGGTGATGATGACGGTGGATAATCGCACATCGAGCGTAAAAGCTCCTCCAACTTGCGGATAATGCCCTTGAGTCTGGCGATATGATCCTTCAACAGAATATTCTCCTGTGTAAGATACTTGTTCTGTATGCGAGCTAACTCAATCATCTTGAAAGCTTCAATCTTTGTTGGAGTGAAAAGGTTAGGTAAAGGTTGAGGGATGTCTTCTTCTTTCACCGCCGGAGCTTGAACCTCCATGGCCTTCTTGATCCCTTCATCCTTGTTGATCTCTTCTAGTTCTTCTCTTTTTAGTTCTATCTTCAATAGCCAAGCATCCTTATCTTCGTTGTTGGAGGAGGTGAAGTCATGGTGCTCTAGATCTGCAACGGAAATAGCTCGAAACAAAAACAGAGGATATTTGCGTGATACGGTGGTCAAAACCTTCGGGAGTATATATAATGAATTTTTACCGACCAAAATATGTAATGTGCAAGAAAACGGAGTCCGGGAGGCACACGAGGTGCCCACGAGACAGGGGGCGCGCCTAGTAGGGGGGTGCGCCCTCCACTCTCGTTGGGGCCTCGTGTCCCTTTCGGACTACTTCTTTCTTCCTAAAATTCTTAAATATACCAAAACTGATAAAAATTGCCATTGGAGTTGTTTTGGAGTCGGTTTACTTACCGTACCACATACCTATACCTTTTCGGAGTCTGGAACGTTCTGGAAAGTGTCCCTTATGTATTCCTCAGCGGTTATGGTCTCAATAATATTAGTTTCAACATTGATAGGATTACCTGAAATATAATGTTTAATTCTTTGACCGTTTACCACCCTCGGACTTGTGCCTTCGAAGTTGTTGATTTTTATGGCACCAAAACGATAGACCTCCTCGATAACGTAAGGACCTTCCCATTTTGAGAGAAGTTTTCCTGCAAAAAAATCTTAAACGAGAGTTGAATAATAACACATAATCTCCTACGTTAAACTCACGCTTTTGTATCCTCTTATCATGCCAGCGTTTGACTTTTTCTTTGAATAGCTTGGCATTCTCATAGGCTTGGGTTCTCCATTCATCAAGTGAGCTAATATCAAACAACCTCTTCTCACCGGCAAGTTTGAAGTCATAGTTGAGCTCTTTAATAGCCCAATATGCCTTATGTTCAAGTTCAAGAGGTAAATGACACGCTTTTCCATAAACCATCTTATATGGAGACATACCCATAGGATTTTTGTATGCAGTTCTATAGGCCCATAATGCATCATCAAGTTTTTTGGACCAATTCTTTCTAGATCTATTCACAGTCTTTTGCAAAATTAATTTGAGCTCTCTATTGCTCAACTCTACTTGACCACTAGACTGCGGATGATAAGGAGATGCGATTCTATGATTGACATCATACTTAGCAAGCATCTTACGGAAAGCACCATGAATAAAATGTGAACCACCATCAGTCATAAGATATCTAGGGACTCCAAACCTCGGAAAAATAACTTCTTTAAGCATTTTAATAGAAGTGTTATGATCAGCACTACTAGTTGGAATAGCTTCTACCCACTTAGTAACGTAATCAACAGCAACTAAAATATGTGTATAACCATTAGAGGCAGGAAAAGGTCCCATATAATCAAAGCCCCAAACATCAAACGGTTCAATAACAAGAGAATAATTCATAGGCATTTCTTGACGTCTACTAATGTTACCTATTCTTTGACATTCATCACAAGATAAGACAAACTTACGAGCATCTTTGAAGAGAGTAGGCCAATAAAAACCAGATTGTAGTACCTTGTGTGCAGTTCTATCTCCAGCGTGGTGTCCTCCATAGATTCAGAGTGACACTTGCGTAGGATCTGTTCCTGTTCATGCTCAGGCACACAACGTCTAATAACACCATCTACTCCTTCTTTATAAAGGTGTGGATCATCCCAGAAGTAATGTCTTAAATCATAAAAGAACTTTTTCTTTTGCTGGTATGTGAAACTAGGCGGTATAAATTTAGCAACAATGTAATTAGCATAATCAGCATACCAAGGAGCAGTACGAGAAGCATTAACGACCGCTAATTGTTCATCAGGAAAGCTATCATTAATAGGCAGTGGGTCATCAAGAACATTCTCTAACCTAGACAAGTTATCTGCAACGGGGTTCTCAGCTCCCTTTCTATCAATAATATGCAAGTCAAATTCTTGGAGCAAGAGAACCCATCTAATGAGTCTAGGCTTAGCATCTTTCTTTTCCATAAGATATTTAATAGCAGCATGATCAGTGTGAATAGTAACTTTGGAATCAACAATATAAGGTCTAAACTTATCACATGCAAACACAACTGCTAAGAATTCTTTTTCAGTAGTAGCATAATTTCTCTGGGCAGTATCAAGAGTCTTACTAGCATACTGGATAACATTCAATTTCTTATCGACTCTTTGCCCTAGAACAGCACCTACAGCATAATCACTAGCATCGCACATAATTTCAAAAGGTAAATTCCAATCAGGTGGCTGAACAATAGGTGCAGTGATCAAAGCTTTCTTAAGTATTTCAAATGCTTCTACACAATCATCATCAAAGACAAAAGGAATATCTTTTTGCAATAAATTAGTCAGAGGCCTAGAGATTTTAGAAAAGTCCTTAATGAACCTCCTATAAAAACCGGCATGACCAAGGAAACTTCTTATACCTTTTATGTCCTTGGGACATGGCATCTTTTCAATAGCATCAACTTTGGCTTTATCAACTTCAATACCTCTCTCGGAGATCTTATGCCCCAAGACAATGCCTTCATTAACCATAAAGTGACACTTTTCCCAATTCAGGACGAGACTAGTGTCTTCGCATCTCTGCAAAACTCGATCAAGGTTGCTCAAACAATCATCAAAAGAGGATCCATAAACGGAGAAATCATCCATGAATACCTCACAAATCTTTTCACAAAAATCAGAGAATATAGCCATCATGCATCTTTGAAAGGTAGCAGGTGCATTACATAAACCAAAAGGCATACGTCTATAAGCAAAAGTACCAAAAGGGCAAGTAAAAGTAGTTTTAGATTGATCCTTCGCTGACACAGGTATTTGAGAGAAACCAGAATAACCATCTAGAAAGCAGAAATGTGTGTGTTTGGATAGTCTTTCTAGCATTTGATCAATAAAAGGTAAAGGGTAATGATCTTTCTTAGTAGCTTTATTTAACTTACGGAAATCAATTACCATCCTATAACCTGTAATAATTCTTTGCGGGATCAATTCATCTTTATCATTAGGAACAACGGTAATACCTCCCTTTTTAGGAACACAATGGACAGGGCTTACCCATTCACTATCAGCAACGGGATAAATAATACCTGCCTCAAGGAGCTTTAGTATCTCCTTTCTTACCACTTCCTTCATCTTGGGATTTAATCGTCTTTGAGGATCTCTAACTGGTTTGGCATCTTTCTCCACTGTAATTTTGTGTTGGCATAATGTGGGACTAATGCCCTTAAGATCATCCAGAGTATATCCAATAGCTGCTCGGTGCTTCTTCAGAGTTTTCAATAATCTTTCTTCTTCTTTCTCTGAAAGGTTAGCACTAATAATAACAGGATATATTTCCTTTTCATCAAGATAAGCATACTTAAGATTATCAGGTAATGGTTTGAGTTCAAACACGGGATCACCCTTGGGTGGAGGGGGATCCCCAAGAATTTCAACGGGAAGGTTATGTTTCAGCATAGGTTCCTGTTTAAGGAACACTTCATCTATTTCCTCTCTTTCCTTCATAAACATATCGTTTTCATGGTCTAGCAAATATTGTTCTAACGGATCAGTTGGAGGAACAGCAATGGAAGCAAGACCAATAATCTCATCCTTACTAGGTGGTTCCCTATCACGAGGTTGTCTACTAAACTTAGCAAAATTAAACTCATGAGACATACCATCTATGCCAACAGTGACAGTATTCTTTTCACAATTAATCTTAGCACTAGCTGTATTCAAGAAGGGTCTACCAAAAATAATGGGACAAAAATCATCTTGTGGGGAACCAAGAACAAGAAAATCAGCAGGGTATTTAACCTTCCCACACAAAACTTCAACATCTCTAACAATCCCAAAGGGTTTAATGGTATCCCTATTAGCAAGCTTAATAGTAACATCAATGTCTTCTAATTCAATGGGTGCAATGTCATGCATAATTTCTTGATATAAGGTATAAGGTATTGCACTAGCACTAGCACCCATATCACATAAGCCATGATAACAATGATCTCCTATTTTAACAGAAATAACAGGCATGCCTACGACAGGTCTACGTGTCTTAGTATCTGGTCTAGCAATATTAGCAGTCTCACCACAGAAATAAATAACATGCCCATCTAAATCATCATCCAAGAGATCTTTAACCATAGCAATACTAGGTTCAACATTAATTTGCTCAGGAGGTGTATAAGTCCTAGTATTACTCTTACGAACAACAGTCGAAGCTTTAGCATGATCCTTTATCCTAACAGGAAAAGGAGGTTTTTCAACATAAGTAGTAGGAACAATAGGATCACTATAGGTAATAGTCTTTTCTTCGACTGTAATAGGTGCAACTACTTTCACTTCAACAGGAGGATTATATTTAAACCACTTCTCTTTAGGGAGATCAACGTGAGTAGCAAAAGATTCACAGAAAGAAGCTACTATCTCAGAGTCAAGTCCATACTTAGCGCTAAATCCACGAAAAGCATCGGTATCCATAAAAGATTTAACACAATCGAACTTAGGTGTCATACCTGACTCCTTACCATCGTCGGAACCCCAATCTTCAGAGTTGCGTTTAATTCTTTCCAATAAGTCCCATTTGAAATCAATAGTCTTCAGCATATAAGAACCAGCACAGGAAGTATCGAGCAGGTTGCGATTATCAAGAGAAAGCCGAGCATAAAAGTTCTGAATAATCATTTCCCGAGAGAGCTCATGATTGGGGCATGAATATAACATTGACTTAAGCCTCCCCCAAGCTTGAGCGATGCTTTCTCCTTCGCGAGGCCAGAAATTATATATGTAATTACGATCACGATGAACAAGATGCATAGGATAGAACTTCTGGTGAAATTCCAACTTCAATCGCTTATAATTCCAAGATCTCGTATCATCACATAGCCTATACCATGTCAATGCATCTCCCTTCAAAGATAAAGGGAAGACCTTCCTTTTGACAACATCATCGGGAATACCTGCAAGCTTAAATAATCCACAAACTTCATCCACAAAGATAAGGTGTAAATCGGGATGCAATGTTCCATCTCCTGCAAATGGATTAGCTAGCAGTTTCTCTATCATACCCGAAGGAATCTCAAAGTAAATATTTTCATAAAGTTCAGTAGGTTGAGGAGCAACTCTTTGCTCTTCTGGTTGGGGTGAAGATACCCCAAACAAGCCCCTCAAAGGATTAGTTTCCATAGTGACAAGTAACAGAAAATTTCAGCACACTATATAAATGTTTCCTTACCAAGTTCCACTCACCAAAAGCGCTACACTCCCCGGCAACGGCGCCAGAAAAGAGTCTTGATGACCCACAAGTGTAGGGGATCAATCGTAGTCCTTTCGATAAGTAAGAGTGTCGAACCCAACGAGGAGCAGAAGGAAATGATAAGCGGTTTTCAGTAAGGTTTTCTCTGCAAGCACTGAAATTGTAGGTGATAGATAGTTTTGTGATAAGATAAATAGTAACGAGTAACAAGTAAATAAAGTAAATAAAGTGCAGCAAGGTGGCCCAATCCTTTATGTAGCAAAGGATAAGCCTGGACAATTTCTAATAATGAGAAAGGAGCTCCCGAGGACACATGGGAATTATCGTCAAGCTAGTTTTCATCACGTTCATATGATTCGCGTTCGGTACTTTGATAATTTGATATGTGGGTGGACCGGTACTTGGGTACTGCCCTTACTTGGACAAGCATCCCACTTATGATTAACCCCTATTGCAAGCGTCCGCAACTACAAAAGAAGTATTAAGGTAAACCTAACCACAACATTAAACATATGGATCCATATCAGCCCCTAACGAAGCAACGCATAAACTAGGGTTTAAGCTTCTGTCACTCTAGCAACCCATCATCTACTTATTACTTCCCCATGCCTTCCTCTAGGCCCAAATAATGGTGAAGTGTCATGTAGTCGACGTTCACATAACACCACTAGAGGAAAAGACAACATACATCTCATCAAAATATCGAACGAATACCAAATTCACATGACTACTAATAGCAAGACTTCACCCATGTCCTCAAGAACAAACGTAACTACTCACAAAGCATATTCATGTTCATAATCAGAGGAGTAATAATATGCATAAAGGATCTGAACATATGATCTTCCACCAAGTAAACCAATTAGCATCAACTACAAGGAGTAATCAACACTACTAGCAACCCACATGTACCAACTTGTGGTTTTGATACAAGATTGGATACAAGAGATGAACTAGGGTTTTGAGAGGAGATGGTGCTGGTGAAGATGTTGATGGAGATTGACCCCCTCTCGATGAGAGGATCGTTGGTGATGATGTTGGTGATGATTTCCCCCTCCCGGGGGGAAGTGTCCCCAGCAAAACAACTCCGCCAGAGCCCTACATTGGTTCCGCCAAGGTTCCGCCTCGTGGCGGCGAAGTTTCGTCCCGTAAGCTTGCCCATGATTTTTTTCTAGGGTAAAAGCTCTGATATAGCAGAAGATGGACATCGGAGGCCCACCAGGGGGCCCAAGAGATAGGGGGCGCGCCCTCCACTCTCCTGGACAGGGTGTGGGCCCCCTGGTGTATTTCTTTCGCTCAAAAATTCTTATTAAATCCAAAAAGATGTTTCGTGGCGTTTCAGGACTTTTGGAGTTGTGCAGAATAGGTTTCCAACGTTTGCTCCTTTTCCAGCCAGAATTCCAACTGCCGGCATTCCCCCTCTTCATGGTAAACCTTGTAAAATAAGAGAGAATAGCCATAAGTATTGAGATATAATGTGTAATAACAGCCCACAATGAAATAAATATTGATATAAAAGCATGATGCAAAATGGACATATCAACACCACAGAGGACGCAGGCCTCAACTGCAACCATCCGGACTCCCCGGTAAGCAATCAATTTCCGAACACGTTTTTAGTTTAAGTTTCCCATAACAAATCTAAGAAGACCATACTCAGCCAGGGCTGGGTAAACAAGGCGGAGAGGATCGGGTGTTCGGCCCCTCTTCCCGAAAACTCAGTGGACCCAGTGTTAACCAGGATGCTGGCTCTGGAACCTTATCAAGTGTCGTTGAGGGGAGAAAAGGAGAGGAGTGGAGAGGCCCAAAGTGGCCTTCATACCGGAGGTGCGTCACGCACCGTATTCGGGGAAATCAGAACTCCCATGTTGGAGGATGAACGGGGAGGAGAATCTAACATTCCCTCCCCCCACGGGAAGAAGAGAGCCGCCCCCGAAGACCTGAAGGAAGAGGCCTCCAAGCGAGGGAAGAAATCCCTATCAGGGGGCCTGGATTCGGAAGGCGATATTGCCGCACAGTGCCCACAAGGGGGCCAGCCTTTAGCCGAACCATAAGTGAACAAAGGCGCTTTAATAAGCATACCCCATTCTTTTCTTGTTTGTGAGGGTTATATCTGAAACATATGTTTTGCAGTTCGGCCAATAGCCTCCCTCAGCAATCGTCGTCCTCGGGGGATCATCTTCCGGGGATGATGGAGAGTGAAACGCCGCCTCATACTTCCCTGCCCCGTAAGGCGGACGACCCCGAGGTGTCGTCCCAGAGGATCTCTCCCGATCCGCGAAGGAGGACAAGGCCAGAAGATGACTCCTCGGCCGCCCGAGGTCTGGGGTGTTCGGCTCCTAGAGAGACCAACAACAAAAGCCCCGGACTATCTGATATACAGCCAGACATATGGACGGGTCTTCTGTGGCAAACGCCTATTTTGGAGGAACATCATACCTTAATGGGTATGGTGATTGAGGTAATTTCGTCCGCAAAAAGCGGATTGAATGAAGCCTTTATGAGCCTGCTAAGAGGCTTTGAGGTATGCAATGTGATATATTTCTTTAATTGTACCATAAACGCATGGTGTACTGTGTATAGATAGTAGCCCCTGAGACTCTGGTTGCCTCCGAACGGGGCGATCAGAGGATCAAAAGATAAATAAGCTCAGGTAATAATTTTGCTAATTTGTACACAGGTGGCTGCAGCCCTGGCCACTGCCCGGGCTGCCGAATTTGCCGAACTGAAGTGGCAACTTGATGTAGTGGATGATGACATCACGCTCGTGAACAAGCGGCTTGACGAGGCGCAAGGTATGTCTTTTGGGTGGTCAGTTAGTATAAATAGGTGCATGATGTTAGAATTTATAATATGCTTGACTGCAGATGGTGCTGCTGCCGTGGAGACCCTTTTGGCTGAGCTTGCCCGGGCCAAGGAGCAAGCCAGGATAAGCAACACGGCTGCCGAGAAGGCAGTTTGTGAATTAAAAGCCGAACAGGCTGCTCATCGCCTGAGTGAGGAGAGAATATCCAACATGGCACGTGAGCTAAGGGATGCCGCTAGCCAATATGCCCTTCTCGAGAAAGAGACCAAAGCAAAAATGGCTGACCTTGAGAAGGCCTTATAAGCGGCAAAGGAAACCCGGTTAGAGGCCAGAGCGGCACGGGAGGAGATCCGGCAAGCCGGGGAGATTGCGGCTGGGAAGCCCTTTTTATTACAAACTAAGTTCGGCGATCCGAAGTATGCCCCGCTTGATCAAATGTGGAGTTCTCCTGATGCATATTTGGACTTGTCAAAGAGTGCTTCTGATGCGACGCAGTTTTTCCAGGCCCAAGAAGGCCATGAAGCAGAACATCTTTTTTGGTTGCAGTTTAGCATGCCAAAGCGTCCGCTGCTGTTGAATGAGCAGATGGCCGAATGGGCCGAGCTCCACAGGATATCCGGACTTTCCATGAAGGCAGTCGTGGACCGGCTGTGGCCTGAGGGACCAACTGTGAATAGTTATTTTTATGTAGTGCAACAACTTGTTCATGTGGTGTCGCATATCGACGCTGTCAAGCGGTCCACGTGCATAGAAGGTGCACGGATGGCCCTTGCCCGCATGAAGACCTATTGGGCGAAGATGAAGGCCACTGATATTGCAACAGGGGGTCCACCCGAGGGTCAGGACACACTAGATACTATTTTGAAGAAGTCTTAGAGGGTGCCCTCTTGATAGAGGGTCAGTGCTCGAAAAATATTATGTTCGAGTAACATGCATCCGAATTGTAAAAACAATGCTTATGATAACGAAGGTTGTGTTTATACTTTTGCCCGTAAAGTACTTTAGTGTCTCATGTGCGGTCCTTTATGTATATATGTATATAACCTGAAAGTTTGTAGTCGTCGGCTTCAGCTCCCTCGCATATAATGCGGGGGTGTTCGGAAAAGCACTTGATCACACTTGACCCAATGTCTTGGTCCGTTAAGGAGGTGTTACTGCGGTGAAATAGGCAATCGAACTATAGAGCTTTAACACTTTCACTTAGCCATAGGAGTTTGATGGTGGGGCTACTATATAGCCCCTGGTATGTCCGCGTTTATTTGGATACGGTGCGTTTACATACGTGACTGGGAAACCGGTCCTTCATTAATGCAGAGGAATCGCAACGATTCCGCTGAGTCATCGAGTGGTTGACCAGCTCTCGCCTTATCATGACAGTCAGTTTTCGGCTTTCTCTACTGAGGTGCTTGTCCGGATGAACCATGGCACAATCGCAGTAGTTCTCCCTTTACCACCTTACCCGATATAACGGAACGTAAGGTAGCAAGCACAGGAGCCGGGCAAACCCAACTATTGACCAAAGACATGATTCGGATCTGATGCATATAAGGCCAAAACTCGCGACGCCGAACACTCCCAAAGGTATTCGGACTTTTCAATATATACCTGGCTGGATACAGCCGCTGGTAATGAACCCTGAATTCAAGGCACGTGCTACGACCCGGTGTCAGGAGAGAGTGCCTGTGGTGAGAACATAGTTCTCAAAGCACACTGTTGGGTGCTTCTAGAACATCCAGTTTAGTACAGCGAATAGTAAGTTCGCAAATACTGCCGATATCTTTCCTGGGCGTTTTGTATGCCAGGAGGGTATGAAACAACAAGAGATAATAATAAGAAAAAGGTTTACACAGGGTCTTAATCTAAACAGGAACCTTGAAACGGGGCCCTACTGCACGTTTGCACCTTTTTCTCCGTTGTGCAGTGTCCTTGAAGGGTATATCATGATGGCCTATCTGTAAAAAGAAAGAATCAGGTATGGCCATGGGTATAGATTGTTGGTTTTGATGAACCGTGAACTGTAGCTTCTTGAGTCCGAATAGGGTCAAGCCGGACTATAGACTTCTAATGTGCAGGGTGCCCCCAGCTCCACCCAAGGAATTTTGAGTGTATATTTATGTATACGGGAAAATATGTACAGTCTTCTTATGGGGCGATCTATGGGGGCAGGGCTGCTGCTAAACAAGCTCAGGTTTATCTAAGCGGTTACACGTATGTGCACGCCGAACACGTTTGGCTGTGTCCGCGGTCTTGAGGACCGATGAGCTGCTCGGCTTGAAAAGGCCACTTCGTGCTTCGGCTACTAGAGCCTCCGCGTATTCTTATGTACCAAGAGAACACTCTGTATTTCCACTCACCATGATAACGCCACGTGGTCCAGGCATCTTAAGTTTAAGATAAGCATATTGCGAGACTGCATTGAAATGGGCGAAGGCCGTTCATCCGAGTAGTTCATGGTAGCCACTTCGGAACAGAGAAATGTCAAAGATTAGCTCTTCGCTTTGAAAGTTATCGGGAGAGCCGAAGATGACGTCCAATGTTAGAGTGCCCGTGCAGCGGGCCTCTACGCTTGTCATTACTCCTTTAAAGGTAGTGCTACTTTGCTTGATTCTTGACGGGTCTATCCCCATCTTACGGATAGTGTCCTCATATATCAGACTGAGACTACTGCCACCGTTCATGAGGACTCGGGTGAGGTGGTATCCGTCAATTATTGGGTCGAGCACTAAGGCAGACGAGCCCCCGTGACGGATACTAGTCGGATGATCCCTGCGATCAAAGGTGATCGGACAGGCCGACCATGGATTGAATTTGGGGGCGACGTGCTCTATAGCATACATGTCTCAGAGTGCGCATTTGCGCTCCCTCTTTGGGATATGAGTGACATAAATCATGTTCACTGTTTTGACCTCTGGTTGAATTTCCTCTATCCCCCCATATTTGGCCAGCGAGATTCGTCCTCGTCTTCCCTTTACGCTCCCTTCCCTTTGTGTTCTACGTTGAGCTTGCCGGCCTTCTTGAAGACCCAACATTCTTTGTTGGTATGATTGGCTGGTTTGTTGGGGTGCCATGAATCTGGCAAGACCTTTCTAGAATTTTATCTAGGCTAGATGGACCATCTCTGCTGCCTTTAAGTGACTTTTTCCGTTGATCGGGTCTAGAGCCCCTGAATCCGGTGTTTACCGTTGTATTGTCTGGGATTTCTTCATTGTTTTGACGTTTGTTTTTATTGCGTCGTGGCTTTCCATTGCCATCCCTGACTTCGGATGTGCCAGGATCGCTAGTGCTGCTACGGGCCAACCAGCTGTCCTCTCCCGCGCAAAAGTGGGTCCTGTGTGTAGTTAGTGCTGGCATTGTCTTTGGCTTTTCCTGGCCTAGGTGTCTGGCTAGCCATTCGTCTCGGACACTATGTTTGAAAGCTGCTAAGGCTTCGGCGTCCGGACAGTCGACGATTTGGTTCTTCTTAGTGAGAAATCGGTTCCAAAGCTTACGGGCTGACTCCCGGGTTTTTGGGTTATGTGACTTAGATCGTCTTCATCCGGAGGTCGGACATAGGTCCCTTGGAAATTGGCCCTGAAAGCATCCTCAAGTTCTTCCCAGCTTCCAATGGAATTTCGGGGAGGCTTTTCAGCCAGTGCCGAGCTGGTCCTTTTAGTTTGAGGGGCAGGTATTTGATGGCATGGAGATCGTCTCCGCGAGCCATGTGGATGTGAAGAATAAAGTCTTCTATCCAGACCGCAGGGTCTGTCATTCCGTCATATGCCTCGATATTCATGGGTTTAAACCCTTCTGGAAATTCATGATCCAACACCTCATCGGTGAAGCACAGGGGGTGTGCAGCACCTCTGTATTTGGCTATGTCGCGGTGTGGGTCCGACAGTTGTAGTGTTCGGTGTTGGTTCCGAACTGGTAAGTGACCAGGATATTTGGTTTGATGGCCCTGATCCTATGTGGGAACACGTTCCCTGGATCCATAAATGGACCTGGTTCTGCCAGCTTTTTTGTCCAGGTCCTCACGCAAATCGTGTTTCTGGTTCTGGGTTGCGACCTCCTTTCCCTTATGGGGAGGGGGTGCGGTTTTCTATGCGGCATTGTTAGCCACTCTGTATCGACCATGAGGTGGTCGGCCTGGTTGATCGGCCGCACTACAAAAAAAGACACATCCGTGACATTTTGGGCCGAACGAAATTTTTTTCTGTCATACAGATGACACTTCTATGACGATAATTGTGACAAAACCTGGTATCATCATAGATGTGGTGGGCTCCTACTTCTATGACAAAAAATCATGACAGAAAATGGGCTTTTCGTCCTGGGTGGGCTGGAGACGCAGCTGCATGACATTCTTTGGGCCGTCCATGATGGAAAAAACCATGCTAGAAGCGAGGGGGAGGACAATTTCGAGGAGTTGCTGGTTACGGTGGGAGAGCGATGCGCGTTTCTCTCGTATAAGTACGCGCGTGTGTGCGAGGCGTTGGCTCTAACTAAACCCGAGTGAGACGTTGGGCTCTAACTGAACCCGAGCGATTGCACTCCAGGCTACGCGTTACTGAACCCGAGCGATCGATCGATGGCTGTTAACTAAACCCGATGGAGCAATTCCTTCGCTACTGTTGCTAACTGAAGCCGATCGATGATGCCTCTCGGATGAACAGTGA